>NC_092769.1:11578687-11753687 GCF_047496795.1 Chiloscyllium punctatum
GGAGGATTATGAGGCTTTCTTCCTCCAGGCATCGGGTCGTGAGGCAGTGGCGATGCAGGAGGCCCATGACCTACAAGTCCTCGGGAGAGTGGGAGGGGGAGTTGAAATGTTTGACCATGGGGCACTGGGGTTGATTCTTGCGGATATCCTGGAGATATTCAGTGAAGTGCTCCATGAGAACACATCTGCTCTCTCCAATTTAGAGGAGACCGCATCGGGAGGAATGTATACAAGAAATGACATGTGTGGAAGTGCAGGAGAAATTTTGATGGATGTGGAAGCCTCTATTAGAGCCTTTTACAGAGGTGAGGAGGTAGATGTGGGTGCAGGTTTTGCAATTCCTGCAGTGACAGGGGAAGGTGTTAGGAGGGAAGGGTGGGTCATTGAAGGGTGTGGACTTGACTAGGTAGTCACGGAGCAAACGGTCTTGGCAGAAAGTGGATAGGGGTGGGGAGGGGAACATATCCCTGGTGGTGGGATCCGTGTAGAGGTGGCGAAACTGTCGGAGGATGATGTGATTTTTGTGGAGGTTGGAGGGATAGAAGATGAGGACCAAGGGGGTTTTGTCCTTGTTGTGGTTGAAGGTGTGGGGTTCGTGGGCGGAGGTACAGGACATGGATGAGGTGCGTTGGAGGGCATTTTCAACCACATAGGAGGGGAAGTTGCGGTCTTTAAAGAAAGAGGCCATCTAGTGTGTTCTGTGGGTGGAACTGGACCTTTGGGAGCAGATGCGATTGAGGTGGAGGAATTGGGAAAATAGGGCAACATTTGTGCAAGAATTGGGGTGGGAGGAGGTATAATCCAGATAGCTGTGGGAATAAGTGGGTTTGCAAAAAGTGTCAGCAACACTGACCTTGTGGGATATATTTCCCTCCCCACCTGATCCACTTTTCACAAAGACTGTTTCCTCCACGACTACCTCGTCAAGTCCTCGCCCTCCAATGACCCACTCTCCCCTCGCGGCACCTTCCCCTGCCACCACAGGAATTGCAAAACCTTCATCCACATCTTCCCTCTCACATCCTTCCAAGGCTCCAATGAGCCTTCCACATCCATCAAATGTGCATGTGCACTTCCACACGAGTCATTTATTGCATCTGTTGCTCCCGAAGCGGTCTCCTTTACGTTGGGGCCAACAGACACCTTCTCGCAGATCGCTTTTTAAGAACATTTCTAAGAGACCCGCAACAATCAACCACAACGCCCCATGACAAAAAACATCAACTACTCGCCCGCCCCCGACTTTCCCGAGGAATTGCAGTTCCTGGGTCTCCTCCACCGCCATTCCATCACCACCGGACGCCTCATTTTCCACCTCGGGACCCTTCAACCCCAGGGCATCAGTTTCCTTATCTCCCCACTCCCACGTTATCCGAGTTCCAATTTTCTAGCTTGGCACCATCGTATTGACCTGTCTCACCTGTCTAACTTCCTTCCTACCTATCCGCTCCACCCTCTCCTTCGACCTATAACCTTTAACTCCATCTCCATTCACGTCTTGCACTCTCAGCTAAATTCTTCCCAGACCCAGTCCTCCCGTTTATCTCTCCAACCACGAGGCTCCCAGCTTTATTCCTAATGAAGAGCTTTTGCCCAAAGTGTTATTTTTTTTCTGCAACTCGGATGCTGCCTGACCTGCTGGGCTTTTTCAGCACCACCCTAATCTTGATTCTGATTTCCAGCACCTGCAGTACGCACTTCCGTCCAACTGATTCCCCTGTCCATTGATCTTGAATAGGCCGTTGCTAAAGTTCCAGCATCATTTCCCTGCCCTTACATTCCCATCCGCGGTCAAGAACAGAAAGTATCTCCAACCCCTCGAGACCACTTGATCCCTTGTCCAATCAACTACAAAGATTCGTGAATGTTTACTCCAATTTCTCTTTTATTACTTTAAACCACTCAGTATTCACACTTTTATCATTGATCCTCCCCAAATTCATTATCACCCACTTCACTGGAGTGAATTCCTTTCAGCACATTTCCTTGCCAATTGTTTCCAATCTCCCTGCAGTCTATGGCTTTCTTCCTCTTGGTTAACGACAGGACTAATTGTTACCTGATTTGGAAGCTGCTAAATGATGGCCACGACATAAATATAAATCATTGACCTATATGAGAAAACAATGGAACTCATAGAAGCCATGGTTCATAATCTTGTAGAGGACACCAGAATTGGAGACTGTAAAGAAAGTGATCGAAGTTTCCAGAAGGATCTTAATCCAATGCGTCTTTGGGCTGAAAACATCCACAAGGAGTTCAATCTGGATAAATGGAAGGTATTGCATTTTGCTACATCAAATAAGAGTAAGGCTTATACAATTAGTGATCGGGCGTTGCATAGTGTTGTGGAAAACGAAGGCCAGGGATACATTTAAATATTTCTTTTTAGTTTGCTTCACATATAGACAGAATAGTTAAAAAATTGTCGTCCTGCCTGCGTTGCACAGTCCTTTGCGCGTAGGAGTTGGTATGTTATGTTGAATTGAACAGGACATTGTGTGAGCCCTCTTCTGGAATACTACATCCAGTTCTTGTCGCCCAGTAATAGCAAGGAAATTATTCAGCTGGAGTAGGTTTAGAACAGGTATACCAGCGTATGGCTAGTGGGGAAGGTTTGTGTTATAACGAAAGGCTGGATAGGCTGAGAATAGTTTCACTCCAGCACTGGAGTTTGAAAGGCGACCTGATAGAAACTTATAAATTATTGAGAGTTCGGCTAGAGTTAACTGTAACTGTCTTTTCTCCAAGGAGGGGCACTTCAAGACGAGAGGGCAAATGTTTTAGGTGAAAAGAGAGAGATTTAATATAAGACATGAGAGGCTTTTTTAACAGAGGATGGTTGATGTGTGCAATTCACTTCCTGAGGCAGTGGTGGATGAAAGTACATTTACAATATTTACAGGATATTTGGATCGATAAATGAATTGGAAAGTTTCGGTGGGATTAGAAAAAAGCTATTCATTCATACCTCGTCGATTATTTATTGTCCAGAGGGCAGTTCAGAATCAACCACGATATTATGGATCCGGAGTCACATACCAGCCAGACCAGATAAGTATGGCAGTTTCCTTCCCTATCAGGCATTAGTGAATCAGATCTACAACAACTGATTCAACATCATCATTAGACTCATCAACTCTAGGTATTTATTGAAATAAAATCCCAGCATCTGCCATGCCAGGATTTGAACACGTGTCCACAGAATTATATCTGGACATTCATATTAACAATGCAGTAATAATATTACAAGGGCATTATTAACCCTTAGCAATTACAGGAGCCGTCAGATGCGACTCGTTTAGTTTGGCATTTTGTACAGTATGAGCTGGAAGGAGTGAAAGGCCTGTTTTCATGCTGCATGAGTTTGACGCTATGAAACCGGCAGCTGGTTGGGATGAACAGCAGCATTGACAGTTTAATTGACCTCCGTTTGGGATATGTAATCTTGCTGGCTACGCTGGAGTTTTTATTGGCCATTGAGCCCTTCCCACAAACGGGACTGTTGAACAGTCTGTCCCCAGTTTGACTGAATAACTGAGTTTCCACGACAGCAGGTATTTGAATTCCGCATTGCGCTGGTTTCTCTGTGATATAGGTGTCTTTGTATCTATCCAGGGTGACCGATTGGTTGAAATCATGTCCACGCAGACGTAAGTCCCGTTGTCCATGTTGTGAATATGTTTTTATTCTTCCTGATATACCCACAGGGTGTGGATGTCGCTGGTCAGGACAGCATTTGTTGTTCATCCTGATTCGCTGCTGCCTCGCTGCACGAGAGACATGGATTCGATCCCAGTCTCGTGTGACTGCGTGCAGTTTGCACATTCTCTCTTTGCTTGTGTGAGTTTCCTCCCACAGTCTGAAGGTTTGAAGGTTACTGGGATCAGCCATGGGAAATGAAGTGGAATGGAATAGGTATGGAGTGTGGGTGGATAGGATGTGCTTCGGAGGGATGGTGTCGACTGGAATGGGCCGAATGGCCAGCCTACGCACAGTGTCGGCATTCTTGGAATCAGGGTCAGCCATGTTGTTCTGCACCTGGAATCACAAGTAGGCAGGATTGGGTCAAGATGGTAGCATCCCCTGTATAAGGGTCATGCATGAATGGGATTGCAGCAAATTAAAGGCATGTTCTCTGTTCCTGTGGTCAGGCTTCCATTCCAGGTTTTATTCGTCGAACTTTAACATTACCAGTTCCGTGTCTGAGTCCCCAAAGATGACTCGTTTATTATATAACCACAACACCACCTTCTCCAGGTTCCAGCATTTACTGGGAACAAGAAGCTGATCCTGAGCTGATGCAAACATAAACAACTGCTACTGCCAATGTCAAGAACTCTGATCCAAATAGGAAAATGAAATTTCGAACATTGCCACCCCAAATTTAAAGGTCCAACACGCTTTAGATATGCCAGTTGGCTGTTTCAACAACATATACTGCTTATGGCTATAATAGAATAAATGGGGGCAAGTATTCCCTTCCGCCCCGCTTTTGACCAGGAGCATTCCCAATCTCAGAAATACATGCGCCTCTCTCCCGTAATTCCATCCCAACTTCCAATTGGATCTTCTTGGCTGCTTCACACAGTTTCCCTGATTCCGGGTCTGGAGCTGGAATTAAGTGTGATTGCGTGCAGCAGTTGGTACTGTCTTGTGTGGGCAAAGTGATGGAGTAGCCGATGTTCAACTATAATGCTCTTGAAGTATACGTTTCAACAATATCCTGCACTGTCCCATGAGTTTGGAGAGTTTCATTAATCCTATTCTCCAATACTCTTATTCATGGAATCTCCACAGTCTCTGGGGACGTTAAAGTTAAAGATTCAGCCCATTCTGAGTACCCACATGCCTGTCGCTAAGTCCTGATATTGTGTATTCTTCCTGGCATTTCCTCTGCAACCATTCTGGCTTCAGTTGGCAAGTGTGGTCTGTGGAGTGTTTAACCATTTAGTATTTCGTTTTCTGCGTTGGGATTGCTGCGGCTTCGTATAGAATCCACATCATAGCAGTCAGTTCTCTCAACGTTTATCTTTTGATGAAACACGGTAAGAAACAACTCGTTTTTACATGATAATGTTCTCCGAGGTGATGATTTGTTTTCCATCGAATGTCGTTCTCTGATATTTCAGCGTTTCATGTATCAGGATTTAAACCCAAAAGTTCTCAAAGATGTCCCTCCGTCCCACTCGCCCTCACTCTCTTTTCCGTCCCTCGTCCCATTTGACGGAGGCATTGCACAATCTAACATACACTTTCACGTTGATACCGTCCAGTCTATGCCATTGCACTCACTGTTGCTGGGCGACCATGCCCCAATCTCTTCATTGGCACCTTCAAATCATTCGATCCGTTTGGATATCGTGTCTGTGAGATCAATTCTCTTTTAGCAGCTTTTACTGACATGGACCAGAGATTATTGGAGCGTGAGGTTCAATAAATGAGCACAGAGAATAATTGGGGAAAAGCGACTCAATTGGAAAAGATCAGCCATGACGGCTTTCTGCAATAGCCTACTGGTATTATCGCTGGATTGTTAACACAAAAGGCCAGGTCACATTCTGGTGAGACAGGTTCGATTCTCACCACACCACGCCGGTAGTAGAATATAAATGCAAGAAATACCTCCAATTAAGAATACGCTAAACCCGTTGTCTGAAAAGCCCATCTGCCTCACTAAAGGCCTTGAGGGATGGAATCGGCCATCCAGAACTGATCTGGCCTCCATGTGACTCCAGACCGCTAGGCAATATATGCTGCAGAGCCACACTGCATGCTGGCACAGAATGTAAAAAAAGGTTCACTTTGACTCTTCCTCGACAATGATCTGCAATTCACATAAGTCCAGGGATTTGATCACACTGGGAAAGGTGCAGGAGAGATTCACTCGGATAGTGTCTAGGATGAAGAGAGACAGGGCAGACTGGGGTTGTTTGTCACAGTGCAGAGACATTTGTGAGAAGGCATAGTTCAGATGGACAAAATAATGAGGGGTATGGATAAGGTAGACTGAAAGTAACGTTTCCCATCGACGGAGAGACCGATCACAGGGGGGCAGAAATTTAATGAGAAAGGCAGAAAGGTTTAAGGAGATGTGTGGAAAAGCGTTATCAGCCGGCGGGTGTTGGAATTTGCAACAAAGTGTCTGTGAGGGTCAGAGAGGCAGGAAGACTTAGAACCTGAAAAAATATTCAGATGTGAATATGTTCTGCCAATAACTGTAAGGCTATGGGCTAAACGATTCCAGTCGTTAAGCAGTTGTTTTTTGACAAATGGAGTCACAACGGGCTGAGGGGTCTCCTTTGAAACGGTTGTCCTCGGTAGTATAGTGGTTCGTGTCGCCGCATGTTATGCGGGAGATAGGAGATCAATTCCTCGATGGGGCAGTGCAAATGTTTTAAAACTGTCGCTAATATCTAAAGTGCGGGTTATTAATGCCTGTCCTTCCATTCTCCATGGGACATGTCACAGGAAGGACAGTGCTGTCTGAATCAGTGTGGGGAAGGACTGCAGCTCCTGGCGAGACAGTGTCAGTGAAAGTACAAACATGTGACTTCTGCAACCTGATGCTTCACGGAACTAAACTCCAATTCTGATGCGGTTCAAACCCACAAACCTTGAATAGCAAAGTTAACAAATTTGTAGAAATCTAACACACTTTTCATTGCACCACAGAGCTGCAGTCGCCACAATTTTACTGCATCCAAATTTGCGGTTGGTGTGGAGAAAATGTTAACAATCACCAGGAGATTTCGGAGAGTTTTTCAAGGAGAAGATCTTTTATTTGCAAACAAAAACCGTGACACTCTGAAAACAAATTCTTGAATCCCCCCGAACCTCAGGGGCCATGGCATAGAGTCAGAGAGTTATTGAGATATGCAGCATGAAAACAGAACCTGCTGTCCAACTTGTCAATGCCGACCAGATATCCCAACCCAATCTAATCCCACCTGCCAGCAACTGGCCCATATTCCTCTAAACCCTTCCTATTCACATGCCTCTTAAACGTTGAAATTGTACCAGCCTCCACAACATCATCTGGCAACTCATTCCATACACGTCCCACCCACTGTGTGAAAAAAGTTGCCCATTAGGTCTCTGTTTTATCTTTCCCTTCTCAAACTAAACCTATACCCTCTAGTTCTGGAATCCCCGACCCAGGAAAAAGACTTGGTCTATTTATAATGTCCATGCTCCTCATAATTTTGTAAACCTCTATAGGATCACCCCTCAGCCTTCGACGTTCCAGGGAAAAGAGCCCCAGCTTTTCAGCCTCTTCCTTTAGCTCAAATCCTCCAACCCTGGAAACATTCTTGTAAATCTTTCTGAACCCTTCCAAGTTTCACAACGTCTTTCCAGTAGGAAGGAGACCAGAACTGCACGCAATATTCCAACAGTGGCCTAACCAATGTCCTGTACAGCCGCAACATGACCTCCCAACTCCTGTACTCAACACTCTGACCAAAAAAGGAAAGCATACGCCTTCTTCACTATCTTATCTACCTGCGACTCCACTTTCAAGGAGATAAGAACCTGCACTCCAAGGTCTCTTTGTTCAGCAACACTTCCTCGGACCTTACCATTTGCTAAGATTTGCTTTCCCAAAGTGCAGCCCCTCGCATGTATCTGAATTAAACTCCATCACTTCTTCCCTTTTCTTGAATCATGTTTTTTTAGCTTATCAAAATGGCCAACTGTGTTAGTCAGAATTACCTCATTTCAACTATACAATAAACCAATAGTGTTAGTTCCCATTATCGTTCTACTTCTGCCACTATGGTTTTTCATAATTCTATTTAATATTATTCTACTCTCACTAAAAGGTATTCTACTGCCACCTGTGCTGCAATGATCTTCCATCCCAGACTAACCTGTCATGATTAGATATTTAGCTACCCTATCTACCACAATGTTTTCCTGTCCCAAGCTGACTCGACAAACTACTGATTAGATATTTAATGTCATGTCCTGCTACAAGCGTCTCAAGCAGGCTGACTCTACTATCAATTTATTATTTAAAGTCATGTCCTAAGTATTTATTGTCACGACTTGTCCCAGCCTGCCATGATGATATTTAGTAGGTGAGTCTGACGTTATTAATTGTTATTATCTCAGCCTGCCATAGTAACCTTTCAGCCCAGTCTGAATCTGCTAATTGGTGTAGCAGCATTCCACTGTTCTTATCCCATCCTGCCACTCTGGCCCCATCCTGCCCCAGTGACCGTTTGACGCGTGTAGCATTCCACAGACCCCTTGTAACAGATCGTCAGTAGTTTCCATGTCTTTACCCTTTCCATGTTTTCATGCTCTGTATTTTCTGTCCAGTGTTTGGATTTTTCATCAGACTTCTATTTATCTTTACCCCACTTTCTAGTACCTGGTCCTTATCCATGTGTGCTCTAACTTCTCAAACATTCGGCTAAATACTCCTGACGCATAGCTTTACCACACGTTCAAACAGTGAATTCCAAATAAACAACACTCTCAGAGTGAAAACGTTCTTCCGATCTCTCCTCTGAACATCCTCTTACTGTGGTTTGACGGAGATCCCTGGTTGTTATCTCTTCCCATAAGAAGTTTATTCCGATCACACATATCTATCCCTTTAATGTGCACCTTAATCACTTCCTCACTCAGCCCTCCCCGCTCTCAGAGAAGGCGCCTGAGCTGAGCTCGTCTGTACTCGCCATGGCGACAGTGTCGTGCTGGAAAAGTACAACAAGTCAGGCAGTATCCGAGGAACGGGAGAATCGACGTTTTCTGGCATAAGTCTTTCATCAGAAATGAGTCTTGTGGGTGGGGACTGAGAGCTAAATGGGAGGGGGTGGGGGTTGCGTGTAAGATAGCTGGAAAAGCGAATGGTGGATACAGGCGGGGAGAAGGTGATCAGTCAGAGGGCGGGGAGATGAATGGGTCTGGAGGGTGGTTCTGAGTTTGAATGCTTCAGACTGTGATAATGTCGAGAGAGGGGAAATGAGGAAGCCGCTGAAATCTACATTTATCCCGTGTGGTTGCAGGGTCCCAAGGCTGAACATGAAGCGTTTATCTTCGAGGCGTCAGGTGGTAACGGTTTGGTGGTGGTTTATGCCCGAAACGTCGATTGTCCTGCTCTGCAATTCACATGACAGGAGAGATGTGAAAACAAAGGACTGAAAAAAAAGGAGAAAAGCATATAGATTCAGAGTTTATGGAAGTCGACACAGTGCAGACAGAAACCATTTGGCCAGTTGAATCTGCACTGTGCCGTGGAAGAGATTCACACTCCCCCACTATATGTTTCTAAACCCGCATTTGTGATCCCCCTACAAAAATAGAAATTACTCCAAAAGCTTAGCGAGTCAGGCAACCTCAGTGGAGAGAAATTAGAGTTAACATTGAGAATTCAAAACAGTTCTGAGGAAGGGTCGGTTGTCCCGAAATGGTCATTCTGTGTTCCCCGAGCTGCAATTCTGACTTTTGTCTCTTATTTACAGCACTTACACTCCATTCAGATTTTGTTTGCCATGTACCAGAATTGCCCACCTTTGCATTGTGAGAAGGAATCGGAGCAGCCAGAGGAAACTCACACGGGAGAGAGGGAGCAGGAGTGTGCAAATTCCACACAGTAAGTCACACAAGACTTGAATGAATCCGGGTTTCTGACGCTGAATGGTACGGTTTCACTCACTGAGCCCTCCCAATATACCAGTGCACGTCCTGGAAGCCAATTGAACCCGACCTCACGCTGTGACAGGTGGTGGTACTACCCAGGAATTCTGTGCAAAAAGAAGCCTATTTGCTAATACTGGAAATTAACATTAGCTTAACTAACCGAACTCTTTTTTTTAAATTACTTGGCCTATAGCCTTGTATGTGTTGGCATCACAAATTCACATCTGAAAACTTCTGAAAGTTATGAGCATTTCTGCCTCTGCAAACTTTGCATGCACTGAGTTCCAGATTTTATTCAACGGCTGTTTCAAAACATTTGTCTGCACATTCACTCAAATCTTTCCTCTTCTATTTTTATATCTATGCCACCCTACCCCTCCCCCCGTGATCGATCTCACCATCCTAGAGAAACGTTTATTTAAATCGACGCCGTCCATATTCTTTATTATTTTGTACATCTCAATCATGTTTCCTCTCAATTTCTTCTGCTCTAAGAAAAACGACTCCAGTTTATACAATTTCTCTTCATAACTGAAACTCTTCGACCAGACAATATTCTGGTAAATCTCTGCTGCATCATTTGCAGTGCTATCGTATCCATGCTATCATGCGAATTGCAGAACTGCACACAATAGACAAGATAGAGCTAAATGAGCAAGTGAAATAAATGACGTAGAAGTCCACAGAAAGAGGTAGTTTCGAATAAAGTTTCTTTTCCTCAGTGCTGCCCTGTGCCCTTTTCCAGAGCCTAATGTTCCAATAATCTCTTGTCTATGTGGTAAAAGCTGCTACATGTGAATTGATGTCACAACCATTGTATCGAAATCGATTGACTGATTTGAACACGGACACGTGTTTCTTCTATGATGTCACAGAGGCGCAAGAAATGCCAAAGCTGGGAGTGCTCCTGGTCAAAGGCGGGGAGGAGGATCATATTTGTCTCCGTTTATTAGATTATTAAAATACAACAGCAGCATTACACGCACTGCAGAGTAGCTCAGCTGAAGCGTGCTGGAGCCTTGAACAAGAGGTCAATGAATTGAAAGCATTCTCTGAAATTTTCCTTAACAATGCGCTGTTTTGTTACTTTGACAGTAAGGCCTGTTTTGATCACATCATCTCCACATCAGCCGCTTGCTCCCAGTAAACACTCCAATCCAGCATACATCACTTACATTCCGACACAGCCACATATTTTGATCTCATTCCCTATGTGATAATTAGAATTGACAATGTCATTCTCTGAGATGCAGCAATGTAACATGAAGTTGGCAGAGTATTAACAAAGAAGAACAAAGAACACAGAGAAAATTCGCAGCCCAGGAACAGACACTTGGGGAGTTGGGGAGTTGAAACAATAGCATTGAGGATTCTGAGTGGTGTACAGGAAAAAAGAGATCTTGGAGAAAACATTCAGAGATCCCTGAAGATTGTTGGACAGGGAGATCAGATGTTTGTGAGGCTTTTTGCATATTTTCTAATGGTGACCACATGCTCAGGATGATATTCAATCTTTATCAACCGCCAGTTTAGGGAACAACTTAATGAATGGGCACAAGTCTGGTCCATGCAATAATCAACATTTTTAAAAATTGTAAAATAAAAGGTGGATGGCTGAAGTATAAGTCTTTGCCCATCAAGACCGCTTCATCACTCAATGAATTTACCACTGATTCCTCTCCAAGTCATGCTGGTATGTGCCTTGGAGGGTAATTTGTAAATGGTGACGTTTCAGTGCATCTTCAACCTTGTCGTTATAGTCGGTACAGGTTTTGAGCTTTGACGGTTGTGTCAACAAAACCTGGATGACGTACTTCAGGGAATCTTCTAGGAGGTGCTCTCTGCTGAAATTGCGCCTTAGCAGTTCAGGAAATAAATATTCCGGTGTTGAACAATGTACACTTATGTGGCTGTATTGTCGTGGAGTGTGTCCAGTTCTTTCAATGGTATTGAAGCGACACCGACCTCGGCAAATGGAGAGAGTTCTGTTACACATCTAATTTGTGCGTTGCAGACGATGTAGCCTTCACGGTGAGAAGAGTTGAATTAATAATCAAACAAAGTCGACCGACGGACATTATTTTGGAGTCAACTTCTTTATATGGGCGATCAGGTTCCATTTCTCCGAAATACTAGCTCCCAGGACGATTACACGGAGGAATTCAGCTACAATGAAACCATTAAAGGCCAATCGAATATGATAAGATTCACATTGGTCAGAGTAATCATTACTGTATTTGGTCCTTCTATACCTCAATCCGATTCCAATCACTTTCTGATTTCAAGTTCCCATTCCGTCTGCGCCTGAAATTTCAACCCGTTTCCTCGCCGAAATTTCTTCAGCTTTCTTAATAAATGTAAGGACGCTGCGGGGGACAGCAGATATTTACAAGGATGTTGCCAACTCTGTATCAAATGGAGCTCGTGAACTGATTGGTTAGGCTGGGATTTTTCTCCTCGAAACAAAGGAGGTGGAGGGGAGAATTATCAACGTTCAATATTCGTGGAATCTTGACTGGGGAGAAACGGGCATGTGGTTTTCCCCATGCTGTGAGGAGAGCACCAGAGGACATATCCCAGAATTAGATATTGCCCATTTAATTCAGAAATGAGGAGTAATTTCACAGGGACCAAATAATCTGTGGCATTTTTCAGCAATCGCTGTTGAGACTGTGTTGGTGGGCATTTTCAAACTGTGCCAGATAGTTAATCAGAAAGATGATAAAACTTTGTCGAGGTAAGTGAGCAGAAAGGAATTAAAGATTATCAGATCAACCATGATTTCTTTGAATGGTGGGGCAGACTCCATGGGCTGAATGGCAAACTTCCACTTGCTTAACATTTGGTCTAACGCCTTATTTTATTCATAAATTCAGAATTGTGAGGGAATGGGATGAAGTGATAGAAAAGATTTAATAAACAGATCAGACAGATCAGGAACAACGCTCATAAACTCAGGAGGAAGAAATGTGCTATGACCTGGGGGCAACAAATGACATTGGGCCCAACACACGTGGTTGTGTACTGAAGCTATGATTGCTGAAGAAAGTTGGTAGATCTTATACAGTTGGCAAGTCAGTGATCACGCTGGATGATGGATCATTGTATGATTCACACACAGCAGAAATTTGTGAATGAATGAAAAGTTCATCTCATTGGAGAGGTTTTCTGCGGTTCCAATGCCGAGTGACTGTTTGAATAACTGATCAGATCATTGTGTGAAGTGTTAGTTTAAAATACTCATGAACGACCCCACTGGATAAACTTGCGCTCGGGTCTCTTGTTATTTGTTTCTCTTTCTTTCGACGAAAATCCATAGAAAGACAAGACGGAATGTGGGGCAGAAAGAAAAATGTGTTCAATCTCATTACACCAATTTAATCGAAAATTGAATGGAATGACTGCTCTCACTCATCATTGCGACTTTAATGTGGTGTCGATTATTCGTGAATCACCAGTGCAGTGAACAACAAGAACAAGATCCTCGAACCAGTGTATACCAGAGGTGCAAAGAAAAACTGCTGGAGAGGTTTGTGAAGTTCGCAGCCAGAGTGTGATTCTAACCCGTGAATGTGGAGCACAGTGGTATAACAACCCACCACCATAATCGCTCAGTCTCCTCAGCACGATTTGTAGAGGTGTGACTTGTAACCTCATCAGGTGACATGTGGTGAAAGTCATGAAAATTTCCAGAGTGGAATCGAATCCACACCATGGTTTTTCTGCTTTCACCAGAATTATAATAACAACAAATATCAATAAGTACCCATGTTCGCAGAATGAATAGCTGTTATTGATAAATTCTGAGTCAGAACTGTGTCAGAGTGAAACATAGAACAAGAATTTGCCGTCATCTTCACACCTACATTTGACTCGTAATTTCTTCAGTCACTTTCTCTCTCACGTGAAGAAGCAGCCATGGAGAGGGAAATAAAGGCGATGTTGTGGCTCAATGGCCTTTCTCATATGGCTGAACCTGAATTGGATTAAATCCCAAGAAACACTGTTTTGTTCATTTCATTTTATTTTTGCTGCAACTTTACAATGTTCATTGTAATAATCGGAAATGAATTAGACTTATCTCATTGGAATGATAAATGGTGTATTCAAATTTGCTCCGACTTTATTTCAGCTTAAGGAAAATACTGCATAGTAAAACAGCGGGTTCAAGTGCAAAAGAAAAACCAGCAGTTTTATTGCTCGTTGCTTTGGCAGATTTCACCGAGTATTAAATAGACCAGACATCATGGTGTTTGACCTCACATCCTTAACGCATTTGATTAAAGCTGGAGGTATATCTCCAAGCAACTGATCACTTCTTGTTCATTATGTAATATTTTCCCTTCACAATAAGAAAATCCAACCAGTTCCATTTACAATGGTTTAGGTGGAATATTCTGCCAAATCTTTCGAAATCCAGAATTTTTGGAACCGAATCTTATTCAGCTGCACGCGTTCACCAAATGTCTTTATATTTAATGTCAACCAACTTAGGCATTTTTTCCCCGCAACTTCTGACCAACTACATCCCGCCCCAACACCTTTATCGAGCCGTACGCTGTCTCTCTCTCCTTGTGAAATTTATTCCTTGTGTTTCACCAAATGTGCCTTTCCAAATATTTTGAAAAACAGATTATCAGAGTGGGAGCGATTCTGCTCTCATAATTTCTTTGTCCTTCAAAGGTTTTATCAAAGGCTTTGAATGCCTGACGTCGAGATGTTTACTTACTTGAAAGAGGGGATTTTCCACCTATCTACTCTGTCCAAATATTTCATAAGCCCCATTAAGTCTTCCTTCGTACAGAGATAACTGTTGTAAATTTTCCAAGGCAACAAGTGAATAAAATGATATCCTCAGTACACCCCGTCAGCATCGTCTCTCATGGTGTTACACCCCATTATTTACCGTCATTACCCACTACGATAGAATCACAGAATCCCACAGTGCAGAAAGGACATTTAAGTCAATCGAGCCGGTGTCGATACCCTGAAGAGCATCTCACCCAGACCTAGCTCTCTTTCCTATTCCCGTGTATTTCACCTGAAGAACGGGCAGCCGTCTCCCTTACGATTTCAAATAAATCTGTTGGACTATAACCTGGCGTTCTGTGACTTTTGACCTTGTCCCCGCGTAACCCATGGTTAATTCACTCTTAACATGCTTCATTCAATCCCTGGACACGAGAGGGAAATTTAATTTTGCCAATCAATCTAACCCTCCGAGCGAACAGCAGTGCGAATTACTGAGTCAATGTTCCATCATAGTGAGCAAATTGTGGATCATTTTTATTAGCTTTATACCCTGGTAACTCAGCCTCATCAATGCAAATCAACCCAAATTCAATGTATCGAAACACTACCCTCTACTCTACAATTTCATTCGTGCTGCAGGAAGTGTTTCTGCACTTATATTTGAATGCTTTTATCCTGTTTATTCCTCACCTTCGTGCTTCCGGTAAACACTTCAATCCGGAACAAGTCTGTCAAATGGTTTTCATTCCATCACAGCAACAAGATGCAGCTTGCAAAAGTCACATGTTTGCACGTTCACTGTCACTCTGCCTCCCTGAGAGCTGTAGCCCTTCCCCACCATGAATCAGGCAGCAGTGTCCTACCTGTGACATGCCCCATCGAGAAAAGAAGGACAGGTTCGATACCCGCACTTGGAAATGGAGTGACAGTTTTAAAATATTTCCACTGTCCCCAGCGGAGAACTGAGCCCTGTGACAGGCGGGGACACAAACCATTATACTACCAATGACAAGAGTGTCAAAGAAGGCCCTTCAGCTAATTGTGGCCACACTCGTCAAAAAGAACTGCTTAATGAAATGAAACCCATTTCAATATGTTTATCCCACAACCTTATATGTTTTGGCATCACACATTCACATCTGAATATTTATTCAGGTCATTAGGGTTTCTGCCTTACTGAACAATACAGACAACGTTTTCCAAATTCCAACCCCCTCCTCCACCACCCCCCCCCCACTCCCCCGCGCTGGCTGATAAAGCTTTTCCGCACATCTTCTCAAACTACTCAGCCTTTTTCCTTAAATCTCTGGCCCCTGTGTGATCGATCCCTCCATCAATGGGAAACTCGTTCAGTCAACCCTGTCCATACCCTAACTCAGTCATGTCTTGTCTACATCTCCTTTGCATTGCGACAAACACTCCACTCTGTCCTGTCTTCCTTCCTAACTGAAACTCCTTAGCCCAAACAATATCCCGGTAAATATCTCCTGCAATTTTCTCAGTGTGATCACATCCCTGCTATAATGTGACTTGCAAAACTGCACAACAACACTCTTCCGTGAGCCTTATGAGCAGATGTTTTAAAATTTCTGTATTAGTATGAGGGCGATTCTGGCTAAGCAGAATTTATTACCCATTCCTAATTGCCCAGAAGGCAGTTGAGACTCAACCATATTGCTATGAGTCTGAAGTCACATGCAGCCCAGACCAAGTAAGGATAGCAAATTCCATTCCGAAATGACATCAGTGAAACAGATTTTTTTTTTCAACAATTGTCAATGGATATATAGTAGTCATTAGATTCTTCATTGCAGATATTTATTGAATCCAAATTTGACGATTATGGTACGGTGGGATTCAAGCTCGAGTACCCAGACTATTACCTCGGTCTCTGGATTATCAATCCTATGAAATTACCACAAGACCAACGCAGAAAGCCACAAAGCTGATGTTTTCCGATAAAATGTCTTTTCACCAAAACTGCCCTGGGTCTTTTCCATGAGCCAGACGCTCCAATTGTCTCTGGCCTATGTCAGTAAAAGCTGCTACATGGGGATTGATTTCACAACCGCGGGATCCAAATGGACCGATTTGTTTGAAGGTCCCGATGGTGGGATTGGGGCACGTTCACCCAATAACAGTGACCGCAGCAGCAGCACAGACAGAACAGTATGAATGTGAAAGAGAGTGATAGATTGGGCATTGCCTCAGAGAAATGGGGGGAGGGACGGAAAGGAGGTTTAATGATCGTGGGAAGGAGATAAATCTGCGACAACGGCTGTGTTTGAATCCTGATATATGAAACGCAGAGATGTGAGAGAGCGGAATTTGAAGTTAAAACAATTAATTTCTTAGCATTTAACACAAAATAAGACAACGGAGGGAACACTTAGTGTCGTGATTTGGTTTCAAATCGAGGTTGCTGTGGTGACAATGCAAAATACCGAACACCACGATCACAGTAACCACAGAACAGGATGCTTGCAAGCAGCAATAAGGAAATTAGCAGAGGAAATGTTCGGAAGAGCAGCAAATGTACAATATCAGCACTCAACGAACAGTGAGAGATATGTGGGAGCTGAGAATGAGCTGAATCTTTCAGTTCGATGTCTTCAGAGGCTGTGGAGATCCCTTGAATGAGAATGTTGAAAACTGAGATTGATAGCTTTTGACAAAATATCAAAGACTCAGGGGACAGTACAGGATATTGTTGAAAAGTATGCTCAAATAGCATTTTAGCATAACATCGGCGACTTCACCAGCTTCCTAAAGTTGTAATCAGTGTTGCAGATAATCACACACAATCCCAGTTCCCAGCCTCGGATTCAGAGAAACTGCGGCACAGCAGCCCAGATCCAAAGGGAATTGGGATGGGAATGAGTCACGGAGTTACTCTCTGGCTCCTGTGATGCAACACTTGAGCGTGCAGGCCTTTTATGACGGTATGGAGAGGCAAAAAATTCCTAGGTTGTGTGTGGTCCTGTTCAAGGGAATGGTTGTCCCCGTTTGTACTATCATAGAGATTTCCGGTGCATCTTGCTAAGACAGCTGAGTGGCACAACTGGAGCCTGTTGAGCCCTTAACTTTGCAATGGTGGGTTTAAAAGATGATTTTACTATTTGGATCTGTGTTTCCGACACTGGAGGTGGCAGCTACATTTGATTGCATCAGCTCAGTATCAGTTTCTTCGACACAGTCAAGACTTCAACCTGGAGAAGGTGGTGTTGGGCTGATATTTTAAACTGGTCATCCTTGGAGACTGGGACACGGAAACGGTGATGTTTAAGTTCGACGAAAAAAACGTGGAATGCAAGCCTGACCTCAGGAACAGAGATAATAAATTTAAGTTCCTGCAATGCCATTCATTCATGACCCTTATGCAGGGGATTCTACCATGTTCACCCAGTCCTGCCTACGAGGGACTCCAGAAGCAGAAAAACATGAGCTTACCCTTAATTCAGGAATCACCGTCATGTGGGGAAGCAGGCAAGTCAGCCTTTCCAGTCCACACGGTACATCCGAAGCGCATCCCACCAGACCCCACGGTATTCCCTATCCCATAAGCCTGCATTTCCCATTGTTTATCCCTGCAACTGGCACATTTTTGGTCAGAGGGAGAAATAAAAACGCAAACACACAGAGAATGTGCAGACTGCCCACAGGCAGACACCCGAGGCTGGGATCACACCCGGGTTTGTGGTGTAGCCAGACAGCAACGAACAAGTGGCGATGAATAAATGTTGTCCTGACCAGTCATACTCACACCCTGTGGGTGAATGAGAAAGAATGAAAACACATTCACGACTTGGAAAACGGAATTTTTATCTGTGTGGACACAATTTGAAAGGATCGTTCACCCTAGGTTGTAAAAAGGACACCGATACGATAGAGAAAGTAGGGCAATGTGGGAACTGCAGGAAGAGATTCAATTACGCACAGAAATGGAAACTTATTTAATCAGTAACACTGGGGAGAGACCGTTCACCAGTCCCGTGGTGGGAATGGATCACTGAGTATAACAACCTCCGGAGCCTCCAGCAGGATTACATATCCCATCAGGTTTTCGATTATGGTGTCAATGCTGCTGTAAATCCCAACCAGCTATTTGTTCCATAGCGTCAATCATAGAATCATACAGCATGAAAACAGGCCTGTCAGTCCAACCAATCCATGCTGAACGTGCTGCTAAACTAATCTTGTCCCATCTGTCTCCTGTTGAACCAGCTGAGTGGTTATAATGCCCTTGTAGTTTTATTACTGTGTTGCTAATCCAAAAACCCAGGTAGTATCTTGGGGACAAAAGGTTCAGGTCCTGGCATGACAGATGGTGGAGTTTGAATTCAATAAACACCTGCAATTGAAGTGTTTCGTGGTGACCTGAATCAGTTGTGTGGAAAATCCCATCCGATTTCGGGAAACAAACTGTCATATTCATCTGTTCTGTCCCACATGAGACTAGAGATGGATAATATTGTGGTTGGCTCTTTACTGTCCTCTGGGAAATAACTGATGTGCTAGGCATGAATAAATTTATTTTAAAAATCCCACTTTCCCATTCATTTTTGGATCCAATTGTCCTTTAAATGTTGCAAATGTACCCTCATCCATCACTTCCTCAGCAGGTGAATTGCGCACGTAAAACACCTTCTCTCGAAAAATGCCTCACATGTCTTTTTTTAAAAAAATCTCTCTCCATCTTGAACATATGCCCTCTCGTCTTGAAATTACCCTGCTGGGAAAAGGCAGCTATGGTTAACTCTAACTTACCTCTCATAAACTTCCATCAGGTCGCCGCTCAAACCCCTAACCTGGAGTGAAAACAGTCGCAACGAGGAGACCGTGAGAACTGCAGATGAGAGATCAGAGTCGAGATTGTTGTGCTGGGAAAGCACAGCAGGTCAGGCAATATTTGAGGAGCTTGAGAATCGATTATTCGGGCAAGAGCCTGATGAGCGACACTTATGCGAAAGGTTGATTCTCCTGCTCCTCGGATGCTGCCTAACCCGTTTTGGTTTTCCAACACCCCGATCTCGAATCTTAAAATAGTCTCAGCCTATCCAGCTTTTCATTATAACTCAAACATTCCATACACGGCACCAGCAGAATAATAGCATTCCTACAACTGGGCTACCACAACTGGACATGATATTCCAGAATCGGCCTCATCAATGTCCTGAAAATTTTAAACTTAACGTCCCAACGAGTGTATACTAAAGACTAAGTAATGAAGGGAAGTAAGTTAAATGCCTTTGAACCATCCTGTCTGTAGGTAATGCAAACTACAAGGAATTATGTACCTGCATCCCTAAATTCCGTGATCTCCAACACGACGTAAAGCCCTGCTCCTTTTGCTGTACCAAAATGGAATACCTTCCACTTATCCAGATTGGACTCCATGTTACATTTTTCAGTCCAACGACTCATTGGATTAAGATCCTTTTGAATCTTAGATAATCTTCTTCATTGTCTACAATTCTGATGTCGCCTGCAAACCTACGAAGCACGCCTGCTGTGAGTTCCACTGCTTTCTCATAAAGATCAATGATTCATATTTACTTGCAGTGGCCGTATTTTAGCTGTGTGCAGATCGTACAACAGTTAATCATGCAGTTAACCATGAGGAAGAAAGCCGCAGACTACAGGGTGAAAGCACTTCATTCCAGGGAAGTGGGTGAAAGTGAAGTAAAATTAAACTTCAAACCAGCCGCCCTTGCTCCAGTTGTGGCACTCAGCTGTCTCAGCAAGATCCACTGTAGATTGCTGTTATTATAAACGGGAACAAATTTTTCCTTCTGCCCCGCCTTTGACCAGGAACACTCCCAACCTCGGTATTGCTTGCGCCTCGAAACCGTCAGAGAAATACCGTGCATTCCCCGGTTGTGTCACTGGAGCCATCGAGTATCTCTGAGACCACATTCCCATCCCGATTTCAAGTTGGATCTTCGTGACTGCGCCACTCAGTTCCTCTGATTCAGGGGCTGGGAATTGGGACTCTGTGGCAGCAGTGGTCACTGCCTTCTGTGGGGAGCTGGTGAAGGAGCCGATGTCAAACTGCATTGCTATTGCAGCATATATTTCAACAAAAGCTACACTGTCTCCGGAGTCTTTGATGTTTTAAAGAAATCTATTTGTCTCAGCCTTCAGCACATTAATGATGGAATCACCACAGCCACTTGGGGCACTGAAGTTAAACGGTCGGCCCATTCTGAGTTCCCACATGTCTGGCACTGTTCGATAAGCACTGATATTGTGCATTTGGTGCTCTGCCTAACATTTCTTATTATACTGTACTTATTGCGGGGATGGTGCGTGTTGATCTGTGGGATGCCGTGATCGTATAGTGGTTAGTACTCTGCGTTGTGGCCGCAGTATCCTCGGTTCGAGTCCCCGTCACGACAGCAACCGCTCTGTTTGTCTCAGTCTTTTGTGAAACATAAAGGAATCAGTTATTTTAACATGGTAATTTTCTCCAAAGTGATGACTTTTTCCTTCAAGCTCTGCTCGCTCACATCTCTGTGTTTCAGAATTCTAATCCACCCGTTCTCAGAGATTTCTTCCCTCCTACGATCACGAACCGAACTTTCCATCCCATACCCCCATTTCATTAATTCGGGGATGCCGGTGTTGGACTATGGAGTACAAAGTTAAAAATCACCCAACACCAGGTTATGATCTTACAGCTTTAATTGAAGCACTAGCTTTCGGAGCGCTGCTCCTTCATCATGTGTTTGTGGAGTCATTTCCTATTTCATTAAGGCACTGCAGAATCTAACACTGACTCTCACATTGATACCGATCAGTCTGTGTGGCTGCGGTCACTGTTGCTGGGTGAACGTACCGCAACCCCACCACCGGGACCTATCGGTTTGATCCCTTTGGTTACCACTGTTGTGAGTTTTATACTCTTGTAGCAGCTTTTACCGACATGGAGCAGAGATTATTGTGGGGTGGGGTGGTGTGTGGCGATCAAGCTCAGGTAAATGGCAGAGGACAGTCTCGGGGAAAAGCGACTTCACTGGAAAAGATCAGTATCTCCACTTTTCTGCAATGGCCGAGCGGTATTACCACTGACCACTGGACTGTTTATTCAGAAACCACGGACTCGGGTTTGACTCCGACTATACTTGGTGGTAGAATTTGGATTCAATAAATATCTGGAAATACGAATCTAATAGCTCCTGTTAATCTATAACCCATTGTTGAAAAAAAAACAAATCCATCTGACGACATTTAAGAAATGTAACTGCCATTCTTACCTGTTCGGGCCTCCATGGTACATCAGACTCACTGCAATACGGTTGAATCTCAACTACCCGCTGTGCAATTAGGGACAGCAATAAATACTGCCGAGCCAGCGAAACCCTCATACTGCAACAGAATCGGAAAAAAAAAGTTCATTTGGTTCCAGCTGGATTACTGTGTGCAGTCTTGCAACTCACAGAAGAGCATGGATGTTATCGCACTGGGAATATTGCAGGAGTGATTTACTGGGATATTGTCTGGGCTGAAGAGTTTCAGTTGTGAGGAGAGATTGGACAAACTGGGGTTGTTTGTCGCCGAGCAGATGAGATTGGAGAAGACATGACTGAGATGTACAAAATAATGAGGGATATGGATAGGATAGACTGAAAGAAGCGTTTCTTATTGATGGAGGGATCGAACACTGGGGCCAGGAGATTTCGGGAAAAGGCAGAAAAGTTTGAGTAGATTTGTGGAAATGGTCAGAGAGGCGGAAATCGTTCTAACCTGAAGAAAAAGAGATGTGAATTTGTGATGGCAAAACATATAAGACTATGTGCTAAATCATGGAAAACTTGATTCAGGTCGTTAAGCAGTTGTGTTGGACAAGTGCGCCCACAGCAGGCTGAAGGGTCTCCTTCGATGTTGTTGTCCTCCACAGTATCGTGGTTAGTGTCCCCGCCTGTCACTGGGCTCAATTCTCCGCTGGAGCTTCGTAAATGTTTGAAACCTGTCGCTCTGTTCCCCACTGAAGGCTATTAATGCCTAGCCTTCCATTCTCGATTTGATATGTCACAGGAAGGACAGTGCTGTCTGAATCAGCTGGGGAAGGACTGCAGCTCCTGGGGAGAGAGAGTGTCAGTGAAAGTGCAAACACGTAACTTCAGCAAACCGCACATTGTGTTTATGAAAACCATTACAGAGAGTTGTTCCAGATTGATGTGTTTATTTAAAGCAGGAATCTGAGGAAGAAAACAAAGGAAAACCATTCAGATCTGAGTGCAGAAACATTTCCAGCAGCACTAATGAGGATGTACAGCGTAGAACCGCTTTTGGATGCATTGAATTCGGGTTGGTGGCCGCAGCTTGCTTTCACTAGGTGGGATTACCAGCGTGAACAGCCATTACACATGCTTCAAATAGTGTTCAATGTGATGGTACATTTGCTCAGTGGTTCTCACTGCTGTTAATTCTGTAGGTTAGGTGGATTGGCCATGTTAAATTGAGCTGATGTGTCCAGGGAGCTAATTCAGTCAGTTCAGTGAATTAGCCATGGGTAACGCAGTGATAAGGTCAGCAGTCACACGTTGCCAGGTTTTATTTCAACAGGTTTATTTGAAATCACAAGCCAGAGGCCTGCGGGGATAGAGAAGGGAGCTCAGTCTGGTTGAGATGCTGTTCAGAGTGTCCCTACAGACTTGATTGACTGAACTGTACTTTCTGCATAGTAGGGAGTCTGTGATTCTGTCAGAGAGGACACTTTCAGCGTTTCCTGGGCTGCTCAGCCATTCGAGCCGATGCTGATGGCGTTTAGTGGGGATGGAATTTTATTTATTTGTGTTTTGGAAGATTTGACACTGAACCAAGTAAAACTGAAAGGAAGTTTTCCAGAGTATTTCAGGTTTAAAGAGAGTAAATAGGTGGTAAATTCACTCTTTCAAGTTTGTATATTTTAGAACGTCAGTTTTTCAAAACCATCGATGTAGGACACAGAAATGATGGGAGCATCATTTGGTCACTCAGAGAATCCACTTCCAAAATATTTGGAAAGGCACATTTAGAGACACACAAACAGTGAGTTTCACCAGGAGAGAGACAGCCTGTGTCAGGTAAAAGTGTAAAAGTGGGGTATAGGGGGTAGAAGGTTCGAGGAAACAATGTCTAATTTGGACGACTTTAGATGTAAAGAAATATCGGAAACGTATGCAGCTGAATAAGATTCAGCAAAACAAAACTCAGAGTTTTGAAAGATTTCTATTAATATACCACATGAAGCATTATAAATGGAACAGAGCAGATTTTGTATATATTCAAGGAAAGCTATTCCATAATGAATAGGAAGTGAACCATCTCTTCGAGATCGATTTTCTGCTATAATCCAATAGGTTAAAGATGGGAGGACAATCGCCATGATGTTGGGTTCATTTGAAACCCACTGAAATCTACCAAAGTAACTGAGCATCAAAACTGGCATCTTGTTTTGTAGTTTAACCTTCTGTTTTTCTCGTCAGTATTTTCTTTAAGCTGAAATAAATTCGGAGCAAGATTGAATGCAACATTAAACGTTCCAATCATATAAATCCAATTCACTTCCGATCATTGCAATGAACAGAGTGAAGTTGCAGCAAAATTAATAAAATGAAACCAACAACACTGCATTTCCGGGAACTTTATCCACTTCAGGTTCAGCCATATGAGAAAGCCCATCGAACTAAACATCACCTTCAAATTCTCTCTCCATTTATACTTCTTCACGTGACAGAGAAACTGTCTGAAGAAATTATGCGTCAAGACGAAATGTGTGTGTGAATGTGACGGGAATTTCATGTTTGCTGGTTCATTCTGAGACAGTTCCGACTCGGAATAAATCAAGGACAAGGTATTCCTTCCAAGGACGAGGTCAATTCCTTGGATTTTGCTGGTATTATTATTCTGCTGAAAGCAGAAACATAATGGTGTGGATTCGATTCCGCTCAGGGAATTTCTTATCCCTTAGGTGCACCGTCTTGATGTGGTCACATGTGAGCGCCTTTGCCATGGGCTGAAGTGGCCCAGAGGTGAAGGCGGCGGGTTGCTCTTCCATTGTGCATGTGTGGATGTGAATCCCTCTCGGGCTGTTACTTCTATCAAACGCAGCTGTGGTTTCCCTTTGTGCCTCGCATCTTCAGTATACTTTGGATGGAGAATCTTGCTCTTGCCCTTCAATGCACCGGAGATTTTTGACAAATCAATACCTCATCAAAGTTGTAATTAAGCAATTTGTTTCTGTTGTAAGTTAAATTGGGATAATGAAAAAGACTGCAACGTTTCTTTCCTCCTTTCATTCCATCTTGACTGTCTATGAATTGACATCGAATGAAATGGGTAAAAATAAGGAGAGATTGGGTGCAATAGTTTATCCAGTGGGATTGTGAATTTTAATGTCACACTCCACACAAAGTTCTGATCAGTATTTTAAACAGTCAATTGAATTGGAATTGCAGAAAACTTTTCCAATGAAACAAATCATTCCTTCTTTCACAACTTTTTGCTGTGTGAATCATATCACAATCCATCATCCAGCGTGATCACGAAGTTGGCAACAATATAAGAACTCCGAATTTTCTTTAGCAATGACAGCGTCTGCACATACCCATCTGTGGTGTGCATATTTCTTGTTCATCAGTTTATGAGCCTAGTTCCTGATCTGTCTGATCAGTTTGATAAACCTTTTATATCACTTCATCCCATCCCTCAGAATTCTAAACTTATCAATAAAATAAGGCGTTACATCAAATGATATAGGATTGGAAGTCGGCCATTCAACCCATCGAGTCTTCTCCACCATTCAACGAACTCATGGCTGATCTGATAATCTTCACCTCCATTCTCCTGCCTAACCTCGAGAAGGCTTCATCCACTTTCTGGTTAAATATCTGTCTGTCACAGTTTGAAAATACACAATAAATCAACCTCAACAACAGTTTCAGGAAAGAGTTCCACAGAATCACTGGGCCCTGAGCAAAGAAATTCCTCCTCATTTCTGAATTAAATAGGCAGTATCTAATTCTGAGTTCATTACCTCTGATGCTCTCCTCAGACCAGAGAGCAAACCGTCTGCCCGTATCTGCCCTGTCAAGATCCCACGAATATTGGAAGTTTATAATTGATATTATGTGATTATAGAGCTCCATTTTAGCTATTTAGCTACCCCATCTACCACAATGTTTTCCTGTCCCAAGCTGACTCGACAAACTACTGATTAGATATTTAATGTCATGTCCTGCTACAAGCGTCTCAAGCAGACTGACTCTACTATCGATTTATTATTTAAAGTCATGTCCTAAGTATTTATTGTCACGACTTGTCCCAGCCTGCCATGATGATATTTAGTAGGCGAGTCTGACGTTATTAATTGTTATTATCTCAGCCTGACATAGTAGCCTTTCAGACCAGTCTGACTCTGCTAATTGGTGTAGCAGCATTCCACTATTCTTATCCCATCTTGCCACTCTGGCCCCATCCTGCCCCAGTGACCTTTTGACGCGCGTCGCATTCCGCAGACCCCTTGTAACAGATCGTCAGTATTTTCCATGTCTTTACCCTTTCCATGTTTTCATGCTCTGTATTTTCTGTCCAGTGTTTGGATTTTTCATCAGACTTCTATTTATCTTCACCCCACTTTCTAGTACCTGGTCCTTATCCATGTGTGCTCTAACTTCTCAAGTATTCGGCTAAATACTCCTGATGCATAGCTTTACCACACGTTCAAACAGTGAATTCCAAATAAACAACACTCTCAGAGTGAAAACGTTCTTCCTATCTCTCCTCTGAACATCCTCTTACTGGGGTTTGACGGAGATCCCTGGTAGTTAACTCTTCCCATAAGAAGTTTATTCCTATCACACATATCTATCCCTTTAATGTGCAGCTTAATCACTTCCTCACTCAGCCCTCTCCGCTCTCAGAGAAGGCACCTAAGCTGAGCTCGTCTGTATTCGCCATGGCGGTAGCGTCTTGCTGGAAAAGTATAACAAGTCAGGCAGTATCCAAGGAGTGGGAGAATCGACGTTTTCAACAGAAATGAGTCTTGTAGGTGGGGACTGAGAGGTAAATGGGAGGGGGTTGGGGTTGGGTGTAAGATAGCTGGAAAAGCGAATGGTGGATGGAGGCGGGGAGAAGGCGTTCAGTCAGAGGGCGGGGAGATGAATGGGTCCGGAGGGTGGTTCTGAGTTTGAATGCTTCAGACTGTGATAATGTCGGGGGAGGGGAAATGCGGAAGCCGCTGAAATCTACATTTATCCCGTGTGGTTGCAGGGTCCCAAGGCAGACCATGAAGCGTTTATCTTCGAGGCGTCAGGTGGGAACGGTTTGATGGTGGCTTATGCCCGAAACGTCGATTGTCCTGCTCTGCAATTCACATGACAGGAGAGATGTGAAAACCAAGGACTGAAAAAAAGGAGAAAAGCATATAGATTCAGAGTTTATGGAAGTCGACACAGTGCAGACAGAAACCATTTAGCCAGTTGAATCTGCACTGTGCCGTGGAAGAGATTCACACTCCCCCACTCTATCTTTCTCAACCCGCATTTGCGATCCCCCTACAAAAATAGAAATTACTCCAAAAGCTCAGCGAGTCAGGCAGCATCAGTGGAGAGAAATTAGAGTTAACATTGAGAATTCAAAACAGTTCCGAGGAAGGGTCTGTTGTCCCGAAATGGTCATTCTGTGTTCCCCGAGCTGCAATTCTGACTTTTGTCTCTTATCTGCAGCACTTACACTCCATTCAGATTTTGTTTGCCATTGACCTGAATTGCACACCTTTGCACTGTGGGAAGGAATCGGAGCAGCCAGAGGAAACTCACACGGGAGAGAGAGAGCAGAAGTGTGCAAATTCCACACAGTAAGTCACACAAGACTTGAATGAAGCCGGGTTTCTGACGCTGAATGGTACAGTTTCACTAACTGAGCCCTCCCAATATACCAGCGCACGTCCTGGAAGCCAATTGAACCCGACCTCACGCAGTGACAGGCGGTGGCACTACCCAGGAATTCTGTGCAAAAAGAAGCCTATTTGCTAATACTGGAAATTAACATTAGCTTAACTAACCGAACTCTTTTTTTAAAATTACTTGGCCTATAGCCTTGTATGTCTTGGCATCACAAATTCACATCTGAAAACTTCTGAAAGTTATGAGCATTTCTGCCACTGCAACCTTTGCATGCACTGAGTTCCAGATTTTATTCAACGGCTGTTTCAAAACATTTGTCTGCACGTTCACTCAAATCTTTCCTCTTCTATTTTTATATCTATGCCACCCTACCCCTCCCCCAGTGATCGATCTCACCATGATAGAGAAACGTTTATTTCAATCGACGCCGTCCATATTCCTTATTATTTTGTACATCTCAATCATGTTTCCTCTCAATTTCTTCTGCTCTAAGATAAACGCCTCCAGTTTATACAATTTCTCTTCAAAACTGAAACTCTTCTCCCAGACAATATTCTGGTAAATCTCTGCTGCATCATTTGCAGTGCTATCATATCCGTGCTATCATGCGAATTGCAGAACTGCACACAATAGACAAGATAGAGCTAAATGACCAAGTGAAATAAATGACGTAGAAGTCCACAGAAAGAGGTAGTTTCGAATAAATTTTCTTTTCCTCAGTGCTGCGCTGTGTCCTTTTCCAGAGCCTGATGTTCCAATAATCTCTTGTCTATGTGGTAAAAGCTGCTACATGTGAATTGATGTCACAACCATTGTATCGAAATCGATTGACTAATTTCAACACGAACACGTGTTTCTTCTATGACGGCACAGAGGCGCAAGAAATACCAAAGCTGGGAGTGCTCCTGGTCAAAGGCAGGGTGGAGGATCATATTTGTCTCCGTTTATTAGATTATTAAAATACAATAGCAGCATTAACCACACTGCAGAGTAGCTCATCTGAAGCATGCTGGAGCCTTGAGCAAGAGGTCAATTAATTGAGAGCCTTCTCTGAAATTTTCCTTAACAATGCGCTGTTTTGTTACTTTGACAGTAAGGCCTGTTTTTGATCGCATCGCCTCCACATCAGCCGCTTGCTCCCAGTAAACACTCCAATCCAGCGTACATCACTTACATTCCGACACAGCCACATATTATGTTCTCATTCCCTCTGTGATAATTAGAATTGACAATGTAATTCTCTGAGATGCAGCAGTGTAACATGAAGTTGGCAGAGTATTAACAAAGAAGAACAAAGAACACAGAGAAAATTCACAGCCTAGGAACAGACACTTGGGGAGTTGGGGAGTTGAAACAATAGCATTGAGTATTCTGAGTGGTGTACAGGAATAAAGAGATCTTGGAGTAAACATTCAGAGATCCCTGAAGATTGTTGGACAGGGAGATCAGATGTTTGTGAGGCTTTTTGGATATTTTCTATTGGTGACCACAGGCTCAGAATGATATTCGATCTTTATCAACCGCCAGTTTAGGGAACAACTTAAGGAATGGGCACAAGTCTGGTACATGCAATAATCAACATTTTTAAAAATTGTAAAATAAAAGGTGGATGGCTGAAGTATAAGTCTTTGCCCATCAAGACCGCTTCATCACTCAATGAATTTACCACTGATTCCTCTCCAAGTCATGCTGGTATGTGCCTAGGAGTGTAATTCGTAAATGGTGACGTTTCAGTGCATCTTCAACCTTGTCGTTATAGTCGGTACAGTTTTTGAGCTTTGACGGTTGTGTCAACAAAACCTGGATGACTTACTTCAGGGAATCTTCTAGGAGGTGCTCTCTGCTGAAATTGCGCCTTAGCAGTTCAGGAAATAAATATTCCGGTGTTGAACAATGTACACTTATGTGACTGTATTGTCGTGGAGTGTGTCCAGTTCCTTCAATGGTATTGAAGCGACACCGACTTAGGCAAATGGAGAGAGTTCTGTTACACATCTAATTTGTGCGTTGCAGACGATGTAGCCTTCACGTTGAGAAGAGTTGAATTAATAATCAAACAAAGTCGACCGACGGACATTATTTTGGAGTCAACTTCTTTATATGGGCGATCAGGTTCCATTTCTCCTAAATACTAGCTCCCAGGACGATTACACGGAGGAATTCAGCTACAATGAAGCCTTTAAAGGCCAATCGAATATGATAAGATTCACATTGGTCGGAGTAATCATTGCTGTATTTGGTCCTTCTATACATCAATCCGATTCCAATCACTTTGTGATTTCAAGTTTCAATTCCGTCTGCGCCTGAAATTTCAACCCGTTTCATCGCCGAAATTTCTTCAGCTTTCTTAATAAATGTAAGTACGCTGCAGGGGAGAGCAGATATTTACAAGTATGTTGCCAACTCTGTATCAAATGGAGCTCGTGAACTGATTGGTTAGGCTTGGCTTTTTCTCATTCGAAACAAAGGAGGTGGACGGGAGAAGTATAAACGTTCAATATTCGTGGAATCTTGACTGGGGAGAAAAGGGCATGTGGTTTTCCCTAAGCTGTGAGGAGAGCACCAGAGGACATATCTCAGAATTAGATATTGCCCATTTAATTCAGAAATGAGGAGTAATTTCACAGGGACCAAATAATCTGTGGCATTTTTCAGCAATCGCTGTTGAGACTGTGTTGGTGGGCATTTTCAAACTGTGCCAGATAGTTAATCAGAAAGATGATAACACTTTGTCGAGGTAAGTGAGCAGAAAGGAATTAAAGATTATCAGATCAACCATGATTTATTTGAATGGTGGGGCAGACTCCATGGGCTGAATGGCAAACTTCCACTTGCTTAACATTTGGTCTAACGCCTTATTTTATTCATAAATTCAGAATTGTGAGGGAATGGGATGAAGTGATAGAAAAGGTTTAATAAACAGATCAGACAGATCAGGAACAACGCTCATAAACTCAGGAGGAAGAAATGTGCTATGACCTGGGGGCAACAAATGACACTGGGTCCAGCACACGTGGTTGTGTACTGAAGCTGTGATTGCTGAAGAAAGTTGGTAGACCAGACACAGTTGGCAAGTCAGTGATCACGCTGGATGATGGATCATTGTATGATTCACACACAGCAGAAATTTGTGAAAGAATGAAAAGTTCATCTCATTGGAGAGGTTTTCTGCGGTTCCAATGCCGAGTGACTGTTTGAATAACTGATCAGATCATTGTGTGAAGTGTTAGTTTAAAATACTCATGAACGACCCCACTGGATAAACTTGCTCTCCGATCCCTTGTTAGTTGTTTCTCTTTCTTTCGACGAAAATTCATAGAAAGACAAGATGGAATGTGGGGCAGAAAGAAAAATGCGTTCAATCTCATTAGACCAATTTAATCGAAAATTGAATGGAATGACTGCTCTCACTCATCATTGCGACTTTAATGTGGTGTCGATTATTCGTGAATCACCTATGCAGTGAACAGCAAGAACAAGATCCTCGAACCAGTGTATACGAGAGGTGCAAAGAAAAACTGCTGGAGAGGTTTGTGAAGTTAGCAACCAGAGTGTGACTCTAACCCGTGAATGTGGAGCACAGCGGTATAATAACCCACCACCATAATCGCTCAGTCTCCTCAGCACGATTTGTAGAGGTGTGACTTGTAACCTCATCACGTTACATGTGGTGCAAGTCATTGAAATTTCCAGAGTGGAATCGAATCCACACCATGGTGTTTCTGCTTTCACCAGAATAATAATAACAACAAATATCAATAAATACCCATGTTCGCAGAATGAATAGCTGTTATTGATACATTCTGCGTCAGAACTGTGTCAGAGTGAAACATAGAACAAGAATTTTCCGTCATATTCACACCTACGTTTGACTCGTAATTTCTTCAGTCACTTTCTCTCTCACGTGAAGAAGCAGCCATGGAGAGGGAAATAAAGGCGATGTTGTGGCTCAATGGCCTTTCTCATATGGCTGAACCTGAATTGAATTAAATCGCAAGAAACACTGTTTTGTTCATTTCATTTTATTTTTGCTGCAACCTCACAATGTTCATTGTAATAATCGGAAGTGAATTAGACTTATCTCATTGGAATGATAAATGGTGTATTCAAATTTGCTCCGACTTTATTTCTCATTCAGGAAAATACTGCAGAGAAAAACAGCGGGTTAAAGTGCAAAAGAAAACCCAGCAGTTTTATTGCTCGTTGCTTTGGCAGATTTCACCGAGTATTAAATAGACCAAACATCATGGTGTTTGCCCTCACATCCTTAACACATTTGATTAAAGCTGGAGGTATATCTCCAAGCAACTGATCACTTCCTTTTCACATGTTTGCACGTTCACTGTCACTCTGCCTCCCTGAGAGCTGTAGTCCTTCCCCACCATGAATCAGGCAGCAGTGTCCTACCTGTGACATGCCCCATCGAGAATAGAAGGACAGGTATCGATACCCGCACTTGGAAATGGAGTGACCGTTTTAAAATATTTCCACTGTCCCCAGCGGAGAACTGAGCCCTGTGACAGGCGGGGACACAAACCATTATACCACCAAGGACAAGAGTGTCAAAGGAGGCCCTTCAGCTAATTGTGGCCACACTAGTCAAAAACAACTGCTTAATGAACGGAGTCCCATTTCACTATGTTTATCCCACAGCCGTATATGTTTTGGCATCACACATTCACATCTGAATATTTATTCAGGTCATTAGGGTTTCTGCCTTACTGAACAATACAGACAACGTATTCGAAATTCCATACCCCCTCCACCCCCCTCCCCCGCGCTGGCTGATAAAGCTTTTCCACGCATCTTCTCAAACTACTCAGCCTTTCTCCTTAAATCTCTGGTCCCTGCTGATCGATCCCTCCATCAATGGGAAACTCGTTCAGTCAACCCTGTCCACACCCTAACTCAATCATGTCTTGTCTACATCTCCTTTGCACTGCGACAAACACTCCACTCTGTCCTGTCGTTCTTCACAACTGAAACTCTTCAGCCCAAACAATATCCCGGTAAATATCTCCTGCACTTTTCTCAGTGTGATCACATCCCTGCTATAATGTGACTTGCAAAACTGCACAACAACACTCTTGCGTGAGCTTTATGAGCAGTTGTTTTAAAATTTCTGTATTAGTATGAGGGCAATTCTGACTAAGTAGAATTTATTACCCATTCCTAATTGCCCAGAGGGCAGTTGAGACTCAACCATATTGCTATCAGTCTGAAGTCACATGCAGCCCAGCCCAAGTAAGGATAGCAAATTCCATTCCGAAATGACATCAGTGAAACAGATTTTTTTTCAACAATTGTCAATGGATATATAGTAGTCATTAGATTCTTCATTGTAGATATTTATTGAATCCAAATTTGACGATTATGGTACGGTGGGATTCAAGCTCGAGTACTGAGACTATTACCTCGGTCTCTGGATTATCAGTCCTATGAAATTATCACAAGACCAACGCAGAAAGCCACGAAGCTGATGTTTTCCGATAAAATGTCTTTTCACCAAAACTGCCCTGGGTCTTTTCCATGAGCCAGACGCTCCAATTGTCTCTGGCCTATGTCAGTAAAAGCTGTTACATGGGGATTGATTTCACAACCGCGGAATCCAAATGGATCGATTTGTTTGAAGGTCCCGATGGTGGGATTGGGGCACGTTCACCCAACAACAGTGACCGCAGCAGCAGCACAGACAGAACAGTATGAATGTGAAAGAGAGTGATAGATTGGGCATTGCCTCAGAGAAATGGGGGGAGGGACGGAAAGGAGGTTTAATGATCGTGGGAAGGAGATAAATCTGCGACAACGGCTGTGTTTGAATCCTGATATATGAAACGCAGAGATGTGAGAGAGCGGAATTTGAAGGTAAAACAATTAATTTCTTAGCATTTATCACAAAATAAGACAACGGAGGGAACACTTAGTGTCGTGATTTGGTTTCAAATCGAGGTTGCTGTGGTGACAATGCAAAATACCGAAAACCACGATCACAGTAACCACAGAACAGGATGCTTGCAAGCAGCAATAAGGAAATTAGCAGAGGAAATGTTCGGAAGAGCAGCAAATGTACAATATCAGCACTCAACGAACAGTGAGAGATATGTGGGAGCTGAGAATGAGCTGAATCTTTCAGTTCGATGTCTTCAGAGGCTGTGGAGATCCCTTGAATGAGAATGTTGAAAACTGAGATTGATAGCTTTTGACAAAACATCAAAGACTCAGGGGACATTACAGGATATTGCTGAAAAGTATGCTCAAATAGCATTTTAGCATAACATCGGCGACTTCACCAGCTTCCTAAAGTTGTTGTAATCAGTGTTGCAGATAGTCACACACAATCCCAGTTCCCAGCCTCGGAATCAGAGAAACTGCGGCACAGCCGACCAGATCCCAACGGAATTGGGATGGGAATGAGGCGCGGAGTTACTCTCTGGCTCCAGTGATGCAACATGTGAGCGTGCAGTCCTTTTAGGATGGTACGGAGACGCAAGAAATTCTTCATTTGAGTAAGCTCCTGATCAAGGGAATGGTTGTCCCCGTTTATACTCTCATGGCGATCTACAGTGCATCTTGCTAAGACAGTTCAGTGGCACAACTGGAGCCATGTTGAGCCGTGAACTTTGCAGTGGTGAGTTTAAAAGATGATTTTGCTTTTGGATCTGTGTTTCCGACACTGGCGGTGACAGCTACATTTGCTTGCATCAGCTCAGTATCAGTTTCTTCGACACAGTCAAGACTTCAACCTGGAGAAGGTGGTGTTGGGCTGATATTTTAAACTGGTCATCCTTGGAGACTGGGACACGGAAACGGTGCTGTTTAAGTTCGACGAATAAAACCTGGAATGCAAGCCTGACCTCAGGAACAGAGATAATAAATTTAATTTCCTGAAATCCCATTCATTCATGTCCCTTATGCAGGGGATTCTACCATGTTCACCCAGTCCTGCCTACGAGGGACTCCAGGAGCCGAAAAACATGAGCTTACCCTTAATTCAGGAATCCCCACCGTGTGGGGAAGCAGGCAAGTCGGCACGGTCCATCCGAAGCGCATCCCACCAGACCCCCACGGTATTCCCTATCCCATAAGCCTGCATTTCCCATTGTTTATCCCTCTAACTGGCACATTTTTAGTCAGAGGGAGAAATAAAAACGCAAACACACAGAGAATGTGCAGACTGCCCACAGACAGACACCCGAGGCTGGGATCGCACCCGGGTTTGTGGTGTAGCCAGACAGCAACGAACAAGGGGCGATGAATAAATGTTGTCCTGACCAGTGATACTCACACCCTCTGGGTGAATGAGAAACAATGAAAACACATTCACAACATGGAAAACGGAATTTATATCTGTGTGGACACAATTTGAAAGGATCGTTCACCCTGTGTTGTAAAAAGGACACTGATACAACAGAGAAAGCAGGGCAATGTGGGAACTGCAGGAAGAGATTCAATTAACCACAGAAATAGAAACTTATTTAATCAGTAACACTGGGGAGAGACCGTTCACCAGTCCCGTGTGTGGGAAGGGGGTATCACTGAGCAAAACAACCTCCGGAGACTCCAGCAGGATTACATATCCCATCAGGTGTTCGATTATGCTGTCAATGCTGCTGTTAATCCCAACCAGCTATTTGTTCCCTAGCGTTAATCATAGAGTCATACAGCATGAAAACAGGTCCGTCAGTCCACCCAATCCATGCTGAACATACTGCCAAACTAATCTTGTACCATCTGTCTCCTGTTAAATCAGCTGAGTGGTTATAATGCCCTTGTAGTTTTATTACTGTGTTGCTAATCCAAAAACCCAGGTAATATCTTGGGGACAAAAGGTTCAGGTCCTGGCATGACAGATGGTGGAGTTTGAATTCAATAAACACCTGCAATTGAAGTGTCTCGTGGTGACCTGAATCAGTTGTGTGGAAAATCCCATCCGATTTCGGGAAACAAACTGTCATATTCATCTGTTCTGTCCCACATGAGACTCCAGATGGATAATATTGTGGTTGGCTCTTTACTGTCCTCTGGGAAATAACTGATGTGCTAGGCATGAATAAATTTATTTTAAAAATCCCACTTTCCCATTCATTTTTGGATCCAATTGTCCTTTAAATGTTGCAAATGTACCCTCATCCATCACTTCCTCAGCAGGTGAATTGCGCACGTAAAACACCTTCTCTCGAAAAATGCCTCACATATCTTTTTTTAAAAAATCTCTCTCCATCTTGAACATATGCCCTCTCGTCTTGAAATTACCCTGCTGGGAAAAGGCAGCTATGGTTAACTCTAACTTACCTCGATAAGCACTGATATTGTGCATTTGGTGCTCTGCCTAACATTTCTTATGATACTGTACTTATTGCGGGGATGTTGTGTGCTGATCTGTAGGATACCGTGATCGTATAGTGGTTAGTACTCTGCGTTGTGGCCGCAGCAACCTCGGTTCAGATCCGAGTCACGGCAGCAACCGCTCTGTTTGCCCTAGTCTTTTGTGAAACACAAAGGAATCAGTTATTTTAACATGGTAATTTTCTCCAAAGTGATGACTTTTTCCTTCAAGCTCTGCTCGCTCACATCTCTGTGTTTCAGAATTCTAATCCACCTGTTCTCAGAGATTTCTTCCCTCCTACGATCACTAACCGAACTTTCCATCCCATACCCCCATTTCATTAATTCGGGGATGCCGGTGTTGGACTATGGAGTACAAAGTTAAAAATCACCCAACACCAGGTTATGATCTTACAGGTTTAATTGAAGCACTAGCTGTCGGAGCGCTGCTCTTTCATCATGTGTTTGTGGAGTCATTTCCTATTTCATTAAGGCACTGCAGAATCTAACACTGACTCTCCCATTGATACTGATCAGTCTGTGTGGCTGCGGTCACTGTTGCTGGGTGAACGTACCGCAACCCCACCACCGGGACCTATCGGTTTGATCCCTTTGGTTACCACTGTTGTGAGTTTAATACTCTTGTAGCAGCTTTTACCGACATGGAGCAGAGATTATTGTGGGGTGGGGTGGGGTGGGGTGGGATGTGGCGGTCAAGCTCAGGAAAATGGCACAGGACAGTCTCGGGGAAAAGCGACTTCACTGGAAAAGATCAGTATCTCCCCTTTTCTGCAATGGCCGAGCGCTATTACCACTGACCACTGGACTGTTTATTCAGAAACCACGGACTCGGGTTTGACTCCGACTATGCTAGGTGGTAGAATTTGGATTCAATAAATATCTGGAAATACGAATCTAATAGCTCCTGTTAATCTATAACCCATTGTTGAAAAAAAACAAATCCATCTGACGACATTTAAGGAATGTAACTGCCATTCTTACCTGTTCGGGCCTCCATGTTACTTCAGACTCACTGCAATACGTTTGAATCTCAACTACCCGCTGTGCAATTAGGGACAGCAATAAATACTGCCGAGCCAGCGAAACCCTCATACTGCAACAGAATCGGAAAAAAAAGTTCATTTGGTTCCAGCTGGATTACTGTGTGCAGTCTTGCAACTCACAGAAGAGCATGGATGTGATCGCTCAAGGAATATTGCAGGAGTGAATTACTGGGATATTGTCTGGGCTGAAGAGTTTCAGTTGTGAGGAGAGATTGGACAAACTGGGGTTGTTTGTCGCCGAGCAGACGAGATTGGAGAAGACATGACTGAGATGGACAAAATAATGAGGGGTATGGATAGGATAGACTGAAAGAAGCGTTTGTTATTGATGGAGGGATCGAACACTGGGGCCAAGAGATTTCGGGAAAAGGCAGAAAAGCTGGAGCAGATTTGCGGAAAGGGTCAGAGAGGCGGAAATCCTTCTAACCTGAAGAAAAAGAGATGTGAATTTGTGATGGCAAAACATATAAGACTATGTGCTAAATCATGGAAAACTTGATTCAGGTCGTTAAGCAGTTGTGTTGGACAAGTGTGGCCACAACAGGCTGAAGGGTCTCCTTCGATGTTGTTGTCCTCCACAGTCTCGTGGTTAGTGTCCCCGCCTGTCACAGGGCTCAATTCTCCGCTGGGGGCATCGTAAATGTTTGAAACCTGTCGCTCTGTTTCCCACTGAAGGCTATTGATGCCTAGCCTTCCATTCTCGATTTGATATGTCACAGGAAGGACAGTGCTGTCTGAATCAGCTGGGGAAGGACTGCAGCTCCTGGGGAGAGAGAGTGTCAGTGAAAGTGCAAACACGTAACTTCAGCACACTGCACATTGTGTTTATGAAAACCATTACAGAGAGTTGTTCCTGATTGATGTGTTTATTTAAAGCAGGAATCTGAGGAAGAAAACAAAGTAAACCCATTCAGATATGAGTGCAGAAACATTTCCAGCAGCACTAATGAGGATGTACAGCGTAGAACCGCTTTTGGATGCATTGAATTCGGGTTGGTGGGCGCAGCTTGCTTTCACTAGGTGGGATTACCAGCGTGTAAAGCCATTACACATGCTTCAAATAGTGTTCAATGTGATGGTACATTTGCTTAGTGGTTCTCACTGCTGTTAATTCTGTAGGTTAGGTGGATTGGCCATGTTAAATTGAGCTGATGTGTCCAGGGAGCTAATTCAGTAAGTTAAGTGAATTATCCATGGGTAACGCAGTGATAAGGTCAGCAGTCACACGTTGCCAAGATTTATTTCAACAGGTTTATTTGAAATCACAAGCCAGAGGTCTGTGGGGATAGAGAAGGGAGCTCAGTCTGGTGGAGATGCTGTTCAGAGTGTCCCTACAGACTCGATTGACTGAACTGTACTTTCTGCATAGTAGGGAGTCTGTGATTCTGTCAGAGAGGACACTTTCAGCGTTTACTGGCCTGCTAAGGCATTAGAGACGATGCTGATGGCGTTTATTGGGAATGGAATTTTATTTATTTGTGTTTGGGAAGATTTGACACTGAACCAAGTAAAACTGAAAGGAAGTTTTCCAGAGTATTTGAGGTTTAAAGAGAGTAAATAGGTGGTAAATTCACTCTTTCAAGTTCGTATATTTTGGAACGTCAGTTTTTCAAAACCATCGATGTAGGACACAGAAATGATGGGAGCATCATTTCTGTCACTCAGAGAATCCACTTCCAAAATATTTGGAAAGGCACATTTAGAGACACACAAACAGTGAGTTTCACCAGGAGAGAGACAGCCTGTGTCAGGTAAAAGTGTAAAAGTGGGGTGTAGGGGGTTGAAGGTTCGAGGAAACAATTTCTAATTTGGACGACTTTAGATGTAAAGAAATATCGGAAACGTATGCAGCTGAATAAGATTCAGCAAAAAAAAGCTCAGAGTTTTGAAAGATTTCTATTAATATACCACATGAAGCATTATAAATGGAACAGAGCAGATTTTGTATATATTCAAGGAAAGCTATTCCATAATGAATAGGAAGTGAACCATCTCTTAGAGGTCGATTTTCTGCTATAATCCAATAGGTTAAAGATGGGAGGACAATCGCCATGATGTTGGGTTCATTTGAAACCCACTGAAATCTACCAAAGTAACTGAGCATCAAAACTGGCATCTTGTTTTGTAGTTTAACCTTCTGTTTTTCTCATCAGTATTTTCTTTAAGCTGAAATAAATTCGGAGCAAGATTGAATGCAACATTAAACGTTCCAATCATATAAATCCAATTCACTTCCGATCATTGCAATGAACAGAGTGAAGTTGCAGCAAAATTAATAAAATGAAACCAACAACACTGCATTTCCGGGAACTTTATCCACTTCAGGTTCAGCCATATGAGAAAGCCCATCGAGCTAAAACATCACCTTCACTTCTCTCCCCGTATATACTTATTCACGTGACAGAGAAACTGTCTGAAGAAATTGTGCGTCAAGACGAAATGTGTGTGTGAATGTGACGGGAATTTCATGTTTGCTGGTTCATTCTGAGACAGTTCCGACTCGGAATAAATCAGGGACAAGGTATTCCTTCCAAGGACGAGGTCAATTCCTTGGATTTTGCTGGTATTATTATTCTGCTGAAAGCAGAAACATAATGGTGTGGATTCGATTCCGCTCAGGGAATTTCTTATCCCTTAGGTGCACCGTCTTGATGTGGTCACATGTGAGCGCCTTTGCTGTGGGCTGAAGTGGCCCAGAGGTGAAGGCGGCGGGTTGCTCTTCCATTGTGCATGTGTGGATGTGAATCCTACTCGGGCTGTTACTTCTATCAAACGCAGCTGTGGTTTCCCTTTGTGCCTCGCATCTTCAGTATACATTGGATGGAGAATCTTCCTCTTGCCCTTCATTGCACCGGAGATTTGTGACAAATCAATACCTCATCAAAGTTGTAATTAAGCAATTTGTTTCTGTTATAAGTTAAATTTGGATAATGATAAAGAGTGCAACGTTTCTTTCCTCCTTTCATTCCATCTTGACTGTCTATGAATTGACATCGAATGAAAGGGGAACAAATAAGGAGAGATCGGGTGCAATAGTTTATCCAGTGGGATTGTGAATTTTAATGTCACACTCCACACAAAGTTCTGATCAGTATTTTAAACAGTCAATTGAATTGGAATTGCAGAAAACTTTTCCAATGAAACAAATCATTCCTTCTTTCACAACTTTTTGCTGTGTGAATCATATCACAATCCATCATCCAGCGTGATCACGAAGTTGGCAACAATATAAGAACTCCGAATTTTCTTTAGCAATGACAGCGTCTGCACATACCCATCTGTGGTGTGCATATTTCTTGTTCATCAGTTTATGAGCCTAGTTCCTGATCTGTCTGATCAGTTTGATAAACCTTTTATATCACTTCATCCCATCCCTCAGAATTCTAAACTTATCAATAAAATAAGGCGTTACATCAAATGATATCGGATTGGAAGTCGGCCATTCAGCCCATCGAGTCTTCTCCACCATTCAACGAACTCATGGCTGATCTGATAATCTTCACCTCCATTCTCCTGCCTTCATCCACTTTCTGGTTAAATATCTGTCTGTCACAGTTTGAAAATACACAATAAATCAACCTCAACAACAGTTTCAGGAAAGAGTTCCACAGAATCACTGGGCCATGAGCAAAGAAATTCCTCCTCATTTCTGAATTAAATAGGCAGTATCTAATTCTGAGTTCATTACCTCTGATGCTCTCCTGAGACCAGAGTGCAAACCGTCTGCCCGTATCTGCCCTGTCAAGATCCCACGAATATTGGAAGTTTATAATTGATATTATGTGATTATAGAGCTCCATTGTAGCTATTTAGCTACCCCCATCTACCACAATGTTTTCCTGTCCCAAGCTGACTCGACAAACTAGTGATTAGATATTTAATGTCATGTCCTGCTACAAGCGTCTCAAGCAGGCTGACTCTACTATCAATTTATTATTTAAAGTCATGTCCTAAGTATTTATTGTCACGACTTGTCCCAACCTGCCATGATGATATTTAGTAGGCGAGTCTGACGTTATTAATTGTTATTATCTCAGCCTGCCATAGTAGCCTTTCAGACCAGTCTGACTCTGCTAATTGGTGTAGCAGCATTCCACTATTCTTATCCCATCCTGCCACACTGGCCCCATCCTGCCCCAGTGACCTTTTGACGCGCGTAGCATTCCGCAGACCCCTTGTAACGGATCGTCAGTATTTTCCATGTCTTTACCCTTTCCATGTTTTCATGCTCTGTATTTTCTGTACAGTGTTTAGATTTTTCATCAGACTTCTATTTATCTTCACCCCACTTTCTAGTACCTGGTCCTTATCCATGTGTGCTCTAACTTCTCAAGTATTCGGCTAAATACTCCTGATGCATAGCTTTACCACACGTTCAAACAGTGAATTCCAATTAAACAACAATCTCAGAGTGAAAACGTTCTTACTATCTCTCCTCTGAACATCCTCTTACTGGGGTTTGACGGAGATCCCTGGTAGTTAACTCTTCCCATAAGAAGTTTATTCCTATCACACATATCTATCCCTTTAATGTGCAGCTTAATCACTTCTTCACTCAGCCCTCCCCACTCTCAGAGAAGGCGCCTAAGCTGAGCTCGTATGTATTCGCCATGGCGGTAGCGTCTTGCTGGAAAAGTATAACAAGTCAGGCAGTATCCAAGGAGTGGGAGAATCGACGTTTTCAACAGAAATGAGTCTTGTAGGTGGGGACTGAGAGGTAAATGGGAGGGGGTTGGGGTTGGGTGTAAGATAGCTGGAAAAGCGAATGGTGGATGGAGGCGGGGAGAAGGTGTTCAGTCAGAGGGCGGGGAGATGAATGGTTCCGGAGAGTGGTTCTGAGTTTGAATGCATCAGACTGTGATAATGTCGGGGGAGGGGAAATGCGGAAGCCGCTGAAATCTACATTTATCCCGTGTGGTTGCAGGGTCCCAAGGCAGACCATGAAGCGTTTATCTTCGAGGCGTCAGGTGGGAACGGTTTGATGGTGGCTTATGCCCGAAACGTCGATTGTCCTGCTCTGCAATTCACATGACAGGAGAGATGTGAAAACCAAGGACTGAAAAAAAAGGAGAAAAGCATATAGATTCAGAGTTTATGGAAGTCGACACAGTGCAGACAGAAACCATTTAGCCAGTTGAATCTGCACTGTGCCGTGGAAGAGATTCACACTCCCCCACTCTATCTTTCTAAATCCGCATTTGTGATCCCCCTACAAAAATAGAAATTACTCCAAAAGCTTAGCGTGTCAGGCAGCATCAGTGGAGAGAAATTAGAGTTAACAAAGAGAATTCAAAACAGTTCCGAGGAAGGGTCTGTTGTCCCGAAATGGTCATTCTGTGTTCCCCGAGCTGCAATTCTGACTTTTGTCTCTTATTTACAGCACTTACACTCCATTCAGATTTTGTTTGCCATTGACCTGAATTGCACACCTTTGCACTGTGGGAAGGAATCGGAGCAGCCACAGGAAACTCACACGGGAGAGAGGGAGCAGAAGTGTGCAAATTACACACAGTAAGTCACACAAGACTTGACTGAAGCCGGGTTTCTGACGCTGAATGGTACAGTTTCACTCACTGAGCCCTCCAATATGCCAGCGCACGTCCTGGAAGCCAATTGAACCGGACCTCACGCAGTGACAGGCGGTGGCACTACCCAGGAATTCTGTGCAAAAAGAATCCTATTTGTTAATACTGGATATTAACATTCGCTTAACTATCTGAACTCTTTTTTAAAATTACTTGGCCTTTTGCCTTGTATGTCTTGGCATCACAAATTCACATCTGAATACTTCTGAAAGTTATGAGCATTTCTGCCTCTGCAACCTTTGCATGCACTGAGTTCCAGATTTTATTCAACGGCTGTTTCAAAACATTTGTCTGCACGTTCACTCAAATCTTTCCTCTTCTATTTTTATATCTATGCCACCCTACCCCTCCCCCAGTGATCGATCTCACCATCATAGAGAAACGTTTATTTCAATCGACGCCGTCCATATTCCTTATTATTTTGTACATCTCAATCATGTTTCCTCTCAATTTCTTCTGCTCGAAGATAAACGCCTTCAGTTTATACAATTTCTCTTCAAAACTGAAACTCTTCTACCAGACAATATTCTGGTAAATCTCTGCTGCATCATTTGCAGTGCTATCATATCCGTGCTATCATGCGAACTGCAGAACTGCACACAATAGACAAGATAGAGCTAAATGACCAAGTGAAATAAATGACGTAGAAGTCGACAGAAAGAGGTAGTTTCGAATAAATTTTCTTTTCCTCAGTGCTGCCCTGTGTCCTTTTCAAGAAACAGTAAGGCCTGTTTTTGATCGCATCGTCTCCACATCAGCCGCTTGCTCCCAGTAAACACTCCAATCCAGCGTACATCACTTACATTCCGACACAGCCACATATTATGTTCTCATTCCCTCTGTGATAATTAGAATTGACAATGTCATTTTCTGAGATGCAGCAGTGTAACATGAAGTTGGCAGAGTATTAACAAAGAAGAACAAAGAACACAGAGTAAATTCACTGCCCAGGAACAGACACTTGGGGAGTTGGGGAGTTGAAACAATAGCATTGAGTATTCTGAGTGGTGTACAGGAAAAAAGAGATCTTGGAGTAAACATTCAGAGATCCCTGAAGATTGTTGGACAGGGAGATCAGATGTTTGTGAGGCTTTTTGCATATTTTCTATTGGTGACCACAGGCTCAGGATGATATTCGATCTTTATCAACCGCCAGTTTAGGGAACAACTTAAGGAATGGGCACAAGTCTGGTACATGCAATAATCAACATTTTTAAAAATTGTAAAATAAAAGGTGGATGGCTGAAGTATAAGTCTTTGCCCATCAAGACCGCTTCATCACTCAATGAATTTACCACTGATTCCTCTCCAAGTCATGCTGGTATGTGCCTTGGAGGGTAATTTGTAAATGGTGACGTTTCAGTGCATCTTCAACCTTGTCGTTATCGTCGGTACAGTTTTTGAGCTTTGACGGTTGTGTCAACAAAACCTGGATGACTTACTTCAGGGAATCTTCTAGGAGGTGCTCTTTGCTGAAATTGCGCCTTAGCAGTTCAGGAAATAAATATTCCGGTGTTGAACAATGTACACTTATGTGACTGTATTGTCGTGGAGTGTGTCCAGTTCCTTCAATGGTATTGAAGCGACACCGACTTAGGCAAATGGAGAGAGTTCTGTTACACATCTAATTTGTGCGTTGCAGACGATGTAGCCTTCACGTTGAGAAGAGTTGAATTAATAATCAAACAAAGTCGACCGACGGACATTATTTTGGAGTCAACTTCTTTATATGGGCGATCAGGTTCCATTTCTCCTAAATACTAGCTCCCAGGACGATTACACGGAGGAATTCAGCTACAATGAAGCCATTAAAGGCCAATCGAATATGATAAGATTCACATTGGTCAGAGTAATCATTGCTGTATTTGGTCCTTCTATACATCAATCCGATTCCAATCGCTTTCTGATTTCAAGTTCCAATTCCGTCTGCGCCTGAAATTTGAACTCTCGCCGACATTTCTTCAGCTTTCTTAATAAATGTAAGGACGCTGCAGGGGAGAGCAGATATTTACAAGGATGTTGCCAACTCTGTATCAAATGGAGCTCGTGAAGTGATTGGTTAGGCTGGGCTTTTTCTCCTAGAAACAAAGGAGGTGGAGGGGAGAATTCTAAACGTTCAATATTCGTGGAATCTTGACTGGGGAGAAACGGGCATGTGGTTTTCCCCATGCTGTGAGGAGAGCACCAGAGGACATAATCGCAGAATTAGATATTGCCCATTTAATTCAGAAATGAGGAGTAATTTCACAGGGACCAAATAATCTGTGGCATTTTTCAGCAATCGCTGTTGAGACTGTGTTGTTGGGCATTTTCAAACTGTGCCAGATAGTTAATCAGAAAGATGATAACTCTTTGTCGAGGTAAGTGAGCAGAAAGTATTGAAAGATTATCAGATCAACCATGATTTCTTTGAATGGTGGTGCAGACTCCATGGGCTGAATGGCAAACTTCCACTTGCTTAACATTTGGTCTAACGCCTTATTTTATTCATAAGTTCAGAATTGTGAGGGAATGGGATGAAGTGATAGAAAAGGTTTAATAAACAGATCAGACAGATCAGGAACAACGCTCATAAACTCAGGAGGAAGAAATGTGCTATGACCTGGGGGCAACAAATGACACTGGGCCCAGCACACGTGGTTGTGTACTGAAGCTGTGATTGCTGAAGAAAGTTGGTAGATCTTATACAGTTGGCAAGTCAGTGATCACGCTGGATGATGGATCATTGTATGATTCACACACAGCAGAAATTTGTGAAAGAATGAAAAGTTCATCTCATTGGAGAGGTTTTCTGCGGTTCCAATGCCGAGTGACTGTTTGAATAACTGATCAGATCATTGTGTGAAGTGTTAGGTTAAAATACTCATGAACGACCCCACTGGATAAACTTGCGCTCTGGTCTCTTGTTATTTGTTTCTCTTCCTGTCGACGAAAATTCATAGAAAGACAAGATGGAATGTGGGGCAGAAAGAAAAATGCGTTCAATCTCATTACACCAATTTAATCGAAAATTGAATGTAATGACTGCTATCACTCATCATTGCGACTTTAATGTGGTGTCGAGTATTCGTGAATCACCTGTGCAGTGAACAGCAAGAACAAGATCCTTGAACCAGTGTATACGAGAGGTGCAAAGAAAAACTGCTGGAGCTGTTTGTGAAGTTAGCAACCAGAGTGAGACTCTAACCCGTGAATGTGGAGCACAGTGGTATAACAACCCTCCACCATAAAGGCTCAGTCTCCTCAGCACGATTTGTAGAGGTGTGACTTCTAACCTCATCAGGTTACATGTGGTGCAAGTCATTGAAATTTCCAGAGTGGAATCGAATCTACACCATGGTGTTTCTGCTTTCACCAGAATTATAATAACAACAAATATCAATAAATAGCCATGTTCACAGAAAGAATCGCTGTTATTGATAAATTCTGAGTCAGAACTGTGAGAGAATGAAACATAGAACAAGAATTTTCCGTCATCTTCTCACCTACGTTTGACTCGTAATTTCTTCAGTCACTTTCTCTCTCACGTGAAGAAGCAGCCATGGAGAGGGAAATAAAGGTGATATTGTGGCTCAATGGCCTTTCTCATATGGCTGAACGTGAATTGGATTAAATCCCAAGAAACGCTGTTTTGTTCATTTCATTGTATTTTTGCTGCAACCTCACAATGTTCATTGTAATAATCGGAAGTGAATTAGACTTATCTCATTGGAATGATAAATGGTGTATTCAAATTTGCTCCGACTTTATTTCTCATTCAGGAAAATACTGCATAGAAAAACAGTGGGTTAAAGTGCAAAAGAAAACCCACCAGTTTTGTTGCTCGTTGCTTTGGCAGATTTCCCCGAGTATTAAATAGACCAAACATCATGGTGATTGCCCTCACATCCTTAATGCATTTGATTAAAGCTGGAAGTATATCTCCAAGCAACTGATCACTTCCTTTTCATTATGTAATATTTTCCCTTCACAATAAGAAAATCCACTCAGTTCCATTTACAATGGTTTAGGTGGAATATTCTGCCAAATCTTTCAAAATCCAGAGTTTTTGGAACCGAATCTTATTCAGCTGCACGCGTTCACCAAATATCTTTATATTTAAAGTCAACCAACTTAGGCATTTTTTCCCCGCAACTTCTGACCAACTACATCCCACCCCAACACCTTTATCTCGCCACACGCTTCTCTCTCCTTGTAAAATTTATTCCTGGTGTGTCACCAAATGTGCCTTTCCAAATATTTTGAAAAACAGATTATCAGAGTGACAGCAATTCTGCTCTCATCAATTCTTTGTCCTTCAAAGGTTTTATCAAAGGCTTTGAATGCCTGACGTCGAGATGTTTACTTACTTGAAAGAGGGGATTTTCCACCTATCTACTCTGTCCAAATATTTCATAAGCCCCATTAAGTCTTCCTTAGTACAGGGATAACTGTTGTAAATTTTCCAAGGCTACAGGTGAATAAAATGTTACCCTCAGTACACCACGTCAGCATCGTCTATCATGGTGTTTCACCCCATTATTTACCGTCATTACCCACGCCGATAGCATCACAGAATCCTACAGTGCAGAACGGGCATTTAAGTCAATCGAGCCGGTGTCGACACCCTGAAGAGCATCTCATCAAGACCTAATTCTCCTTCCTATTCCCGTGTATTTCACCTGAAGAAGGGGGCAGCCGTCTCCCTTACGATTTCAATAAACCTGTTGGACTATAACCTGGCGTTCTGTGACTTTTGACTTTGTCCCCACGTAACCCATGGTTAATTATCTCTTAACATGCTTTATTCAATCCCTGGTCACGAGAGGGAAATTTAACTTTGCTAATCATACTCACCCTCCGACCGAACAGCAGTGCGAATTACTGAGTCAATGCTCCATCATAGTGAGCAAATGGTGGATCATTTTTATTAGCTTTATACCCTGGTAACTCAGCCTCATCAATGCAAATCAACCCAAATTCAATGTATCGAAACACTACCCTCTACTCTACAATTTCATTCGTGCTGCGGGAAGTGTTTCTGCACTTATATTTGAATGCTTTTATCCTGTTTATTCCTCACCTTCGTGCTTCCGGTAAACACTTCAATCCGGAACAAGTGTGTCAAATGGTTTTCATTCCATCACAGTCACAAGATGCAGCTTGCAAAAGTCACGTGTTTGCACGTTCACTGACACTCCACCTCCCTGAGAGCTGTAGCCCTTCCCCACACTGATTCAGGCAGCACTGCCCTTCCTGTGACATGCCCCATTGAGAATGGAAGGGCAGGTATCAATACCCGCACTTGCAACTGGAGTGACAGTTTTAAAATATTTCCACTGTCCCCAGCGGAGAACTGAGCCCTGTGACAGGCGGGAACACAAACCATTATAATACAGAGGACAAGAGTGTCAAAGAAGGCCCTTCAGCTAATTGTGGCCAAACTAGTCAAAAACAACTGCTTAATGAACTGAATCTCATTTCAATATGTTTTTCCCACAGCCTTATATGTTTTGGCATCACACATTCACATCTGAATATTTATTCAGGTCATTAGGGTTTCTGCCTGACTGAACAATACAGACAACGTATTCCAAATTCCAACACCCCCCCTCCCCCCCTCCCCCCGCACTGGCTGATAAAGATTTTCCGCACATCTTCTCAAACTACTCAGCCTTTCTCCTTAAATCTCTGGCCCCTGCTGATCGATCACTCCATCAATGGGAAACTCCTGCAGTCAACCCTGTCCACACCCTAACTCAATCATGTCTTGTCTACATCTCCTTTGCACTGCGACAAACACTCCACTCTGTCCTGTCGTTCTTCACAACTGAAACTCTTCAGCCCAAACAATATCCCGGTAAATATCTCCTGCACTTTTCTCAGTGTGATCACATCCCTGCTATAATGTGACTTGCAAAACTGCACAACAACACTCTTGCGTGAGTTTTATGAGCAGTTGTTATAAAATTTCTGAATTAGTACGAGGGCGATTCTGGCGAAGTAGAATTTATTACTCATTCCTAATTGCACAGAGGACAGTTGAGACTCAACCATATTGCTATGAGTCTGAAGTCACATGCAGCCCAGACCATGTAAGGATTGCAAATTCCATCCCGAAATGACATCAGTGAAACAGATTTTTTTTCAACAATTGTCAATGGATATATAGTAGTCATTAGATTCTTCATTGCAGATATTTATTGAATCCAAATTTGACGATTATGGTACGGTGGGATTCAAGCTCGAGTGCTGAGACTATTACCTCAGTCTCTGGATTATCAATCCTATGAAATTACCACAAGACCAACGCAGAAAGCCACAAAGCTGATCGTTAACAATAAAATGTCTTTTCCCCCAAACATGCCCTGGGTATTTTCCATGAGCCTGACGCTCCAATTGTCTCTGTCATATGTCAGTAAAAGTTGCTACATGGGGATTGATTTCACAACCGCGGTATCCAAATGGATCGATTTGTTTGAAGGTCCCGATGGTGGAATTGGGGCACGTTCACCCAACAACAGTGACCGCAGCAGCAGCACAGACAGAACAGTATGAATGTGAAAGAGAGTGATAGATTGGGCAGTGCCTCAGAGAAATGGGGGGAGGGACGGAAAGGAGGGATAATGATCGTGGGAAGGAGAGAAATCTCCGACAACGGCTGTGTTTGAATCGTGATATATGAAACGCAGAGATGTGAGAGAGCGGAATTTGAAGGCAAAACAATTAATCTCTTAGCATTTATCACAAAAAAAGACAACGGAGGGAACACTGAGTGTCGTGATTTGGATTCAAATCGAAGTTGCTGTGGTCACAATGCAAAATACCGACAACCACGATCACAGTACCCACAGAACAGGATGCTTGCAAGCAGCAATAAATATACTGGCAGAGGAAATGTTCGAAAGAACAGCAAGTGTACAATATCAGTACTCAACGAACAGTGACAGATATGTGGGAGCTGAGAATGAGCTGAATCTTCCAGTTCGATGTCTTCAGAGGCTGTGGAGATCCCTTGAATGAGAATGTTGAAAACTGAGATTGATAGCTTTTGACAAAACATCAAAGACTCAGGGGACAGTACAGGATATTGTTGAAAAGTATGCTCAAATAGCATTTTAGCATAACATCGGCGACTTCACCAGCTTCCTAAAGTTGTAATCAGTGTTGCAGATAATCACACACAATCCCAGTTCCCAACCTCGGAATCAGAGAAACTGCGGCACAGCCGCCCAGATCCCAACGGAAATAGGATGGGAATGAGGCGCGGAGTTACTCTCTGGCTCAAGTGATGCAATAGGTGAGCGTGCAGTCTTTTTATGATGGTATGAAGACGCAAGAAATTCCTAGGTTGAGTATGCTCCTGATCAAGGGAATGGTTGTTCCCGTTTATACTCTCATGGCGATCTACAGTACATCTTGCTAAGACAGCTGAGTGGCCCAACTGGAGCGTGTTGAGCCGTGAACTTTGCAGTGGTGAGTTTAAAAGATGATTTTGCTGTTTGGATCTGTGTTTCCGACACTGGTGGTGACAGCTACATTTGCTTGCATCAGCTCAGTATCCGTTTCTTCCACACAGTCAAAACTTCAACCTGGAGAAGGTGGTGTTGGGCTGATATTTTAAACTGGTCATCCCTGGCGATTGGAACACGGAAAGGGTGATGTTTAAGTTCGACGAATAAAACCTCGAATGCAAGCCTGACCTCAGGAACAGAGATAATAAATTTAATTTCCTGCAATCCCATTCAGTCATGTCCCTTATGCAGGGGATTCTGCCATCTTCACCCAGTCCTGCCTACGAGAGACTCCAGGTCAGAAAAACATGAGCTGACCCTTAATTCAAGAATCCCCACCGTGTGGGGAAGCAGGCAAGTCGGCCCTTCCAGTACACACGGTCCATCCGAAGCGCATCCCACCAGATCCCACAATATTCCCTGTCCCATAGGTCTGCATTTCACATTGTTTATCCCTGTAACTGGCACATTTTTGGTCAGAGGGAGAAATAAAAAAGCAAAAACACAGAGAATGTGCAGACTGCCCACAGACAGACACCCGAGGCTGGGATCGCACCTGGGTGTGTGGTGCAGCCAGGCAGCAACGAACAAGGGGCGAAGAATAAATGTTGTCCTGACCACTGATACTCACACCCTGTGGGTGAATGAGGAAGAATGAAAACACATTCACAACTTGGAAAACGGAATTTATATCTGTGTGGACACAATTTGAAAGGATCGTTCACCCTGGGTTGTAAAAAGGACACTGATCCGACAGAGAAAGCAGGGCAATGTGGGAACTGCAGGAAGAGATTCAATTAACCACAGAAATGGGAACTTATTTAATCAGTAACACTGGGGAGAGACCGTTCACCAGTCCCGTGTGTGGGAAGGGATCACTGCGCAAAACAACCTCCGGAGACTCCAGCAGGATTACATATCCCATCAGGAGTTCGGTTATGGTGTCAATGCTGCTGTTAATCCTAACCAGGTATTTGTTCCATAGCGTCAATCATAGAATCATACAGCATGAAAATAGGTCTGTCAGACCAACCGATCCATGCTGAACATACTGCCAAACTAATCTTGTCCCATCTGTCTCCTCCTGTACCCACTGAGTGGTTATAATGCCCTTGTAGTTTTATTACTGTGTTACTAATCCAAAAACCCAGGTAATATCTTGGGGACAAAAGGTTCAGGTCCTGGCATGACAGATGGTGGAGTTTGAATTCAATAAGCACCTGCAATTGAAGTGTCTCGTGGTGACCTGAATCAGTTGTGTGGAAAATCCCATCCGATTTCGGGAAGCAGACTGTCATATTCAGCTGCTCTGTCCCACATGAGATTCCAGATGGATAATATCGTGGTTGGCTCTTTACTGTCCTCTGGGAAATAACTGATGTACTCGGCATGAATAAATTTATTTTAAAAATCCTACTTTCCCATTCATTTTTGGATCCAATTGTCCTTTAAATGTTGCAAATGTACCCTCCTCCATCACTTCCTCAGGAGGTTAAGTGCACACGGAAAACACCTACTCTCGAAAAATGCCTCACATGTCTTTTTTTAAAAAAATACTCTCTCCATCTTGAACATATGCCCTCTCGTCTTGAAATTACCCTGCTGGGAAAAGGCAGCTATGGTTAACTCTAACTTACCTCTCATAAACTTCCATCAGGTCGCCGCTCAAACCCCTAACCTGGAGTGAAAACAGTCACAATGAGGAGACCGTGAGAACTGCAGATGAGAGATCAGAATCGAGATTGTTGTGCTGGGAAAGCACAGCAGGTCAGGCAATATTTGAGGAGCTTGAGAATCGATTATTCGGGCAAGAGCCTGATGAGCGACACTTGTGCGAAAGGTTGATTCTCCTGCTCCTCGGATGCTGCCTAACCCGTTGTGGTTTTCCAACACGCCGATCTCGAATCTCAAAATAGTCTCAGCCTATCCAGATTTTAATTATAACTCAAACATTCCACACACGGCAATATGCGTGCATTCCTTTTCTGAACCTGCACCAGCTGAATAATATAATTCCTACAACTGGGCTACCAGAACTGAACATAATATTCCAGAATCGGCCTCAACAATGCCCTGAAAATTTTAAACTTAACGTCCCAACTAGTGTATACAAAAGACAAAGTAATGAAGGGAAGTAAGTTAAATGCCTTTGAACCATCCTGTCTGCATGTGATGCAAACTACAAGGAATTATGTTCCGGCATCCCTAGCTTCCGTTTTCTCCAATACGACGTAAAGCCCTGCTCCATTTGCTGTACCAAAATGGAATAACTCCCAATTATCCAGATTGAAATCCATGTCACATTTTTCAGTCCAACGACTCATTGGATTAAGATCCTTTTGAATCTTAGATAATCTTCTTCATTGTCTACAATACTGATGTCGCCTGCAGACCTACGAAGCACGCCTGCTGTGAGTTGCACTGCTTTCTCATATAGATCATTGATTCATATTTACTCGCAGTGGCCGTATTTTAGCTGTGTGCAGATCATACAACAGTTAATCATGCAGTTAACCATGAGGAAGAAAGCCGCAGACTACAGGGTGAAAGCAATTCATTCCAGGGAAGTGGGTGAAAGTGAAGTAAAATTAAACTTCAAACCAGCTGCCCACGCTCCAGTTGTGGCACTCAGTTATCTCAGCAAGATGCACTGTAGATTGCTGTTATCATAAACGGGAACACCTTTTCCCTTCTGCCCCGCCTTTGACCAGGAGCACTCCCAACCTCGGTATTGGTTGCGCCTCTAAACCGTCATAGAAATACCGTGCATTCGCCGGTTGTGTCACTGGAGCCATCGAGTATCTCTGAGACCACATTCTCATCCCGATTTCAAGTTGGATCTTCGCGACTGCGTCACTCAGTTCCTCTGATTCAGGGGCTGGGAATTGGTACTCTCTGGCAGCAGTGGTTACTGCCTTGTGTGGGGAGCTGGTGAAGGAGCCGATGTTATACTGCATTGCTATTGCAGCATACATTTCAACAAAAGCTACACTGTCTCCGGAGTCTTTGATGTTTTAGAGAAATCTATTTGTCTCAGCCTTCAGCATATTAATGATGGAATCACCACAGCCACTTGGGGCACTGAAGTTAAACGGTCGGCCCATTCTGAGTTCCCACATGTCTGGCACTGTTCGATAAGCACTGATATTGTGCATTTGGTGCTCTGCCTAACATTTCTTATGATACTGTACTTATTGCTGCGATCTTGTGTGCTCATCTGTGGGGTGCCGTGATCGTATAGTGTTTAGTACTCTGCGTTGTGGCCGCAGCAACCTCGGTTCGAATCCGAGTCGCGGCTGCAATCGCTCTATTTGTCCCAGTCTTTGGTAAAACGCAAAGGAATCAGTTGTTTTAACATGGTAATTTTCTCCAAAGTGATTACTTTTTCCTTCAAGTTCTGCTCGCTCACATCTCTGTGTTTCAGAATTCAAATCCACCCGTTCTCAGAGATTTCTTCCCTCCTACGATTACTAACCGAACTTTCCATCCCATACCCCCATTTCATTAATTTGGGGATGCCGGTGTTGGACTATGGAGTACAAAGTTAAAAATCACCCAACACCAGGTTATGATCTTACAGGTTTAATTGAAGCACTAACTTTCGGAGCGCTGCTCTTTCATCATGTGTTTGTGGAGTCATTTCCTATTTCATTAAGGTACTGCAGAAAATAACACTGACTCTCACATTGATACCGATCAGTCTGTGTGGCTGCGGTCACTGTTGCTGGGTGAACGTGCCCCAACCCCACCACCGGGACCTGCAGACCATTTGATCCATTTCGTTACCACTGTTGTGAGATCAATCCTCATGTAGAAGCTTTTACCGACATGGACCAGAGATTATTGTGGGGTGGGGTGGGGTGGGGTGGGGTGGGGTGGGGTGGGGTGGGGAAGTCAAGCTCAGGAAAATAGCACAGGACAGTCTCGGGGAAAAGCGACTTCACTGGAAAAGATCAGTATCGCCTCTTTTCTGCAATGGCCGAGCGCTATTACCACTGACCACTGGACTGTTTATTCAGAAACCACGGACTCGGGTTTGACTCCGACTATGCTAGGTGGTAGAATTTGGATTCAATAAATATCTGGAAATACGAATCTAATAACTCCTGTTAATCTATAGCCAATTGTTGAAAAAAACAAAACCATTTGAAGTCATTTTAGGAACGTAACTGCCATTCTTACCTGTTCGGGCCTCCTTGTGACTCCAGACTCACTGCAATACGGTTGATTCTCAACTACCCGCTGTGCAATGAGGGACAGTAATAAATACTGCCGAGCCAGCGACACCCTCATACTGTAACAGAATCGTAAAAAAAAGTTCATTCGGTTCCAGCTAGATTACTGTGTGCAGTCTTGCAACTCACAGAAGAGCATGGATGTGATCGTTCAGGGAATATTGCAGAAGTGATTTACTGGGATATTGTCTGGGCTGAAGAGTTTCAGTTGTGAGGAGAGATTGGACAAACTGGGGTTGTTTGTCGCCGAGCAGAGGAGATTGGAGAAGACATGACTGAGATGTACAAAATAATGAGGGATATGGATAGGATAGCCTGAAAGAAGCGTTTCTTATTGATGGAGGGATCGAACACTGGGGCCAAGTGATTTCGGGAAAGGCAGAAAAGTTTGAGTAAATTTGCGGAAATGGTCAGAGAGGCGGAAATCCTTCTAACCTGAAAAAAAAGAGATGTGAATTTGTGATGGCAAAACATATAAGACTATGTGCTAAATCATGGAAAACTTGATTCAGGTCGTTAAGCAGTTGTGTTGGACAAGTGCGGCCACAACAGGCTGAAGGGTCTCCTTCGATGTTGTTGTCCTCCACAGTATCGTGGTTAGTGTCCCCGCCTGTCACTGGGCTCAATTCTCCGCTGGGGGCATCGTAATGGTTTGAAACCTGTCGCTCTGTTCCCCGCTGAAGGATATTAATGCTTGGCCTTCCATTCTCGATTTGATATGTCACAGGAAGGACAGTGCTGTCTGAATCAGCTGGGGAAGGACTGCAGCTCCTGGGGAGAGAGAGTGTCAGTGAAAGTGCAAACACGTAACTTCAGCACACTGCATACTGTGTTTATGAAAACCATTATATAGAGTTGTTCCTGACTGATTAGTTTATTTAAAGCAGGAATCTGAGGAAGAAAACAGAGCAAACCCATTCAGATCTGAGTGCAGAACCATTTCCAGCAGCACTAATGAGGATGTAGCGTAGAACCGCGTTTAGAAGCATTGAATTCGGGTTGGTGGGCGCAACTTGCTTTCACTAGGTCGGATTACCAGTGTGTAAAGCCATTACACATGCTTCAAATAGTGTTCAATGTGATGGTACATTTGCTCAGTGGTTCTCACTGCTGTTAATTCTGTAGGTTAGGTGGATTGGCCATGTTAAATTGAGCTGATGTGTCCAGGGAGCTAATTCAGTCAGTTCAGTGAATTAGCCATGGGTAACGCAGTGATAAGGTCAGCAGTCACACGTTGCCAGGTTTTATTTCAACAGGTTTATTTGAAATCACAAGCCAGAGGCCTGCGGGGATAGAGAAGGGAGCTCGGTCTGGTTGAGATGCTGTTCAGAGTGTCCCTACAGACTCGATTGACTGAACTGTACTTTCTGCACAGTAGGGAATCTGTGATTCTATCAGAGAGGACACTGTCAGCGTTTACTGGGCTGCTAAGGCATTAGAGACGATGCTGATGGCGTTTAGTGGGGATGGAATTTTATTTATTTGTGTTTTGGAAAATTTGACACTGAACCAAGGAAAACTGAATGGAAGTTTTCCAGACTATTTGAGGTTTAAAGAGAGTAAATAGGTGGTCAATTCTCTCTTTCAAGTTCGCATATTTCTGAATGTCAAGTTTTCAAAACCAAATGATGCTCCCATCATTTCTGTCACTCAGAGAATCCACTTCCAAAATATTTGGAAAGGCACATTTAGAGACACACAAACAGTGAGTTTCACCAGGAGAGAGACAGCCTGTGTCAGGTAAAAGTGTAAAAGTGGGGTGTAGGGGGTAGAAGGTTCGAGGAAACAATTTCTAATTTGGACGACTTTAGATGTAAAGAAATATCGGAAACGTATGCAGCTGAATAAGATTCAGCAAAAAAAGCTCAGAGTTTTGAAAGATTTATATTAATATTACACATGAAGCATTATAAATGGAACAGAGCAGATTTTGTATATATTCAAGGAAAGCTATTCCATAATGAATAGGAAGTGATCCATCTCTTAGAGATCGATTTTCTGCTTTAATCCAATAGGTTAAAGATGGGAGGACAATCTCCATGATGTTGGGTTCATTTGAAACCCAATGAAATCTACCAAATTAACTGAGCATCAAAACTGCCATCTTGTTTTGTAGTTTAACCTTCTGTTTTTCTCATCAGTATATTCTTTAAGCTGAAATAAATTCGGAGCAAAATTGAATGCAACATTAAACGTTCCAATCACATAAATCAATTCACTTCCGATCATTGCAATGAACAGAGTGAAGTTGCAGCAAAATTAATAAAATGAAACCAACAACACTGCATTTCCGGGAACTTTCTCCACTTCAGGTTCAGCCATATGAGAAAGCCCATCGAGCTAAAACATCACCTTCACTTCTCTCTCTGCATATACTTCTTCACGTGACAGAGAAACTGTCTGAAGAAATTATGCGTCAAGATTAAATGTGTGTGTGAATGTGACGGGAATTTCATGTTTGCTGGTTCATTCTGAGACAGTTCCGACTCGGAATAAATCAGGGACCCGTCTCTTGGAGATCGATTTCCTGCTTTAATCCCATGCCTGAAAGATGGGAGGATGATCGCCATGATGTTGAGTTCATTTGATACCCACTGAAATCTGCCAAAGTAACTGAGAATCAAAACTGGCATCTTGTTTTGTAGTTTAACCTTTTGTTTTTCTCATCAGTATTTTCTTTCAGCTGAAATAAATTCGGAGCAAAATTGAATACAATATTAGGCGTTCCAATCATATAAATCCAATTCACTTCCGATCATTGCAATGAACAGAGTGAAGGTGCAGCAAAATTAATAAAATGAAACGAACAAAACTGTATTGGAAATGCAGACAACTTTTCCAATGAAACAACTCATTCCTTCTTTCACAACTTTTTGCTGTGTGAATCATATCGCAATCCATCATCCAGTCTGATCACAAAGTTGGCAACAATATAAGATCTACGAATTTTCTTTAGCAATGACAGCGTCTGCACATACCCATCTGTGGTGTGCATATTTCTTGTTCATCAGTTTATGAGCCTAGTTCCTGATCTGTCTGATCAGTTTGATAAACCTTTTATATCACTTCATCCCATCCCTCAGAATTCTAAACTTATCAATAAAATAAGGCGTTACATCAAATGATATAGGATTGGAAGTCGGCCATTCAGCCCAATGAGTCTTCTCCACCATTCAACCAACTCATGGCTGATCTGATAATCTTCCCTTTCATTCTCCTGCCTAACCTCGAGAAGGCTTCATCCACTTTCTGATTAAATATCTGTCTGGCACAGTTTGAAAAGACACAACAAATCAGCCTCAATAACAGTTTCAGGAAAGAGTTCTACAGAATCACTGGGCCCTGAGCAAAGAAATTCCTCCTCATTTCTGAATTAAATAGGCAATATCTAATTCTGATTTCATTACCTCTGATACTCTCCTCAGACCAGAGAGCAAACCGTCTGCCTGTATCTGCCCTGTCAAGATCCCACGAATATTGGAAGTTTATAATTGATATTATGTGATTATAGAGATCCATTTTAGCTATTGAGCTACCCCATCTACCACAATGTTTTCCTGTCCCAAGCTGACTCGACAAACTAGTGATTAGATATTTAGTGTCATGTCCTGCTACAAGCGTCTCAAGCAGGCTGACTCTACTATCAATTTATTATTTAAAGTCATGTCCTAAGTATTTATTGTCACGACTTGTCCCAGCCTGCAATGATGATATTTAGTAGGTGAGTCTGACGTTATTAATTGTTATTATCTCAGCCTGCCATAGTAACCTTTCAGACCAGTCTGACTCTGCAAATTAGTGTAGCAACATTCCACTATTCTTATCCCATCCTGCCACACTGGCCCCATCCTGCCCCAGTGACCTTTTGACGCGCGTAGCATTCCGCAGACCCCTTGTAACAGATCGTCAGTAGTATCCATGTCTTTACCCTTTCCATGTTTTCATGCTCTGTATTTTCTGTACAGTGTTTAGATTTTTCATCAGACTTCTATTTATCTTCACCCCACTTTCTAGTACCTGGTCCTTATCCATGTGTGCTCTAACTTCTCAAGCATTCGGCTAAATACTCCTGACGCATAGCTTTACCACACGTTCAAACAGTGAATTCCAAATAATCAACACTCTCAGAGTGAAAACGTTCTTCCTATCTCTCCTCTGAACATCCTCTTCCTGGGGTTTGAAGGAGATCCCTGGTAGTTAACTCTTCCCATAAGAAGTTTATTCCTATCACACATATCTATCCCTTTAATGTGCAGCTTAATCACTTCCTCACTCAGCCCTCTCCGCTCTCAGAGAAGGCGCCTGAGATCAGCTCGTCTGTATTCGCCATGGCGATAGTGTCGCGCTGGAAAAGTACAACAAGTCAGGCAGTGTCCGAGGAGTGGGAGAATCGACGTTTTCTGGCATAAGTCTTTCATCAGAAATGAGTCTTGTGGGTGGGGACTGAGAGGTAAATGGGAGGGGGTGGGGGTTGCGTGTAAGATAGCTGGAAAAGCGAATGGTGGATGGAGGCGGGGAGAAGGTGATCAGTCAGAGGGTGGGGGGGAGATGAATGGGTCCGGAGGGTGGTTCTGAGTTTAAATGCTTCAGACTGTGATAATGTCGGGGGAGGGGAAATGAGGAAGCCGCTGAAATCTACATTTATCCCGTGTGGTTGCAGTGTCCCAAGGCAGAACATGAAGCGTTCATCTTCGAGGCGTGAGGTGGTAACGGTTTGATGGTGGCTTATGCCCGAAACGTGGATTGTCCTGCTCTGCAATTCACCTGACAGGAGAGATGTGAAAACCAAGGACTGAATAAAAAGGAGAAAAGCGTCTCGATTCAGAGTTTATGGAAGTCGACACAGTGCAGACAGAAACCATTTGGCCAGTTGAATCTGCACTGTGCCGTGGAAGAGATTCACACTCCCCCACTCTATCTTTCTAAATCCGCATTTGTGATCCCCCGACAAAAATAGAAATTACTCCAAAAGCTTAGCGAGTCAGGCAGCATCAGTGGTGAGAAATTAGAGTTAACATTGAGAATTCAAAACAGTTCCGAGGAAGGGTCTCTTGTCCCGAAATGGTCATTCTGTGTTCCTCGAGCTGCAATTCCGACTTTTGTCTCTTATTTACAGTACTTAAAGTCCATACAAATTTTGTTTGCCATTGATCTGAATTGCACACCTCTGCACTGTGGGAAAGAATCGGAGCAGCCAGAGGAAACTCACACGGGAGAGAGGGAGCAGAAGTGTGCAAATTCCAAACAGTAAGTCACACAAGACTTGAATGAAGCCGGGTTTCTGACGCTGAATGGTACAGTTTCACTCACTGAGCCCTCCCAATATACCAGCGCACGTCCTGGAAGCGAATTGAACACGACCTCACGCAGTGACAGGCGGTGGTACTACCCAGGAATTCAGTGTAAAAAGAAGCCTATTTGTTAATACTGGAAATTAACATTCGCTTAACTATCTGAACTCTTTTTTAAAATTACTTGGCCTATAGCCTTGCATGTCTTGGCATCACAAATTCACATCTGAAAACTTCTGAAAGTTATGAGCATTTCTGCCTCTGCAACCTTTGCATGCACTGAGTTCCAGATTTTATTCAACGGCTGTTTCAAAACATTTGTCTGCACATTCACTCAAAACTTTCCTCTTCTATTTTTATATCTATGCCAACCTACCGCTCCCCCCGTGATCGATCTCACCATCATAGAGAAACGTTTATTTCAATCGACGCCGTCCATATTCTTTATTATTTTGTACATCTCAATCATGTTTCCTCTCAATTTCTTCTGCGAAAAGAAAAACGCCTCCAGTTTATACAATTTCTCTTCATAACTGAAGCTATTCTACCAGACAATATTCTGGTAAATCTCTGCTGCATCATTTCCAGTGCTATCATATCCGTGCTATCATGCGAATTGCAGAACTGCACACAATAGACAAGATAGAGCGAAATGACCAAGTGAAATAAATGACGTAGAAGTCCACAGAAAGAGGTAGTTTCGAATAAAGTTTCTTTTCCTCAGTGCTTTCCTGTGTCCTTTTCCAGAGCCTGATGTTCCAATAATCTCTGCTCTATGTGGTAAAAGCTGCTACATGTGAATTGATGTCACAACCATTGTATCGAAATCGATTGACTGATTTGAACCCGAACACGTGTTTCTTCTATGACGGCACAGAGGCGCAAGAAATACCAAAGCTGGGAGTGCTCCTGGTCAAAGGCGGGAGGAAGATCATATTTTTCTCCGTTTATTAGATTATTAAAATACAACAGCAGCATTAACCGCACTGCAGAGTAGCTCAGCTGAAGCGTGCTGGAGCCTTGACCAAGAGGTCAATTAATTGAGAGCCTTCTCTGAAATTTTCCTTAACAATGCGCTGTTTTGTTACTTTGACAGTCAGGCCTGTTTTTGATCACATCGTCTCCACATCATCCGCTTGCTCCCAGTAAACACTCCAATCCAGCATACATCACTTACATTCCGACACAGCCACATATTATGTTCTCATTCCCTCTGTGATAATTAGAATTGACAATGTCATTCTCTGAGATGCAGCAGTGTAACATGAAGTTGGCAGAGTATTAACAAAGAAGAACAAAGAACACAGAGAAAATTCGCAGCCCAGGAACAGACACTTGGGGAGTTGGGGAGTTGAAACAACAGCAGTGAGGATTCTGAGTGGTGTACGGGAAAAAAGAGATCTTGGAGTAAACATTCAGAGATCCCTGAAGATTGTTGGACAGGGAGATCAGATGTTTGTGAGGCTTTTTGGATATTTTCTATTGGTGACCACAGGCTCAGGATGATATTCGATCTATATCAACCGCCAGTTTAGGGAACAACTTAATGAATGGGCACAAGTCTGGTCCATGCAATAATCAACATTTTTTAAAATTGTAAAATAAAAGGTGGATGGCTGAAGTATAAGTCTTTGCCCATGAAGACCGCTTCATCACTCAATGAATTTACCACTGATTCCTCTCCAAGTCATGCTGGTATGTGCCTTGGAGGGTAATTTGTAAATGGTGACGTTTCAGTGCATCTTCAACCTTGTCGTTTTCGTCGGTACAGTTTTTGAGCTTTGACGGTTGTGTCAACAAAACCTGGATGACTTACTTCAGGGAATCTTCTAGGAGGTGCTCTCTGCTGAAATTGCGCCTTAGCAGTTCAGGGAATAAATATTCCGGTGTTCAACAATGCACACTTATGTGACTGCATTGTCGTGGAGTGTGTCCAGTTCCTTCAATAGTATTGAAGCGACACCGACCTCGGCAAATGGAGAGACTTCTGTCACACATCTAATTTGTGCGTTGCAGACGATGTAGCCTTCACGGTGAGAAGAGTTGAATTAATAATCAAACAAAGTCGATGGACGGACATTATTTTGGAGTCAACTTCTTTACATGGGCGATCAGGTTCCATTTCTCCTAAATACTACCTCCCAGGACGATTACACCGAGGAATTCAGCTACAATGAAGCCTTTAAAGGCCAATCGAATATGATAAGATTCACATTGGTCAGAGTAATCATTGCTGTATTTGGTCCTTCTATACATCAATCCAATTCCAATCACTTTCTGATTTCAAGTTCCAATTCCGTCTGCGCCTGAAATTTCAACCCGTTTCCTCGCCGAAATTTCTTCGGCTTTCTTAATAAATGTAAGGACGCTGCAGGGGACAGCAGATATTTACAAGGATGTTGCCAACTCTGTTTCAAATGGAGCTCGTGAAATGATTGGTTAGGCTGGGCTTTTTCTCCTCGAAACAAAGGAGATGGAGGGGAGAAGTATAAACGTTCAATATTCGTGGAATCTTGACTGGGGAGAAACGGGCATGTGGTTTTCCCCATGCTGTGAGGAGAGCACCAGAGGACATATCTCAGAATTAGATATTGCCCATTTAACTCAGAAATGAAGAGTAATTTCACAGGGACCAAAAAATATGTGGCATTTTTCAGCAATCGCTGTTGAGACTGTGTTGGTGGGCATTTTCAAACTGTGCCAGATAGTTAATCAGAAAGATGATAAAACTTTGTCGAGGTAAGTGAGCAGAAAGTAATTAAAGATTATCAGATCAACCATGATTTCTTTGAATGGTGGGGCAGACTCCATGGGCTGAATGGCAAACTTCCACTTGCTTAACATTTGGTCTAACGCCTTATTTTATTCATAAATTCAGAATTGTGAGGGAATGGGATGAAGTGATAGAAAAGGTTTAATAAACAGATCAGACAGATCAGGAACAACGCTCATAAACTCAGGAGGAAGAAATGTGCTATGACCTGGGGGCAACAAATGACACTGGGTCCAGCACACGTGGTTGTGTAGTGAAGCTGTGATTGCTGAAGAAAGTTGGTAGACCTTATACAGTTGGCAAGTCAGTGACCACGCTGGATAATGGATCATTGTATGATTCACACACAGCAGACATTTGTGAAAGAATGAAAAGTTCATCTCATTGGAGAGGTTTTCTGTGGTTCCAATGCCGAGTGACTGTTTGAATAACTGATCAGATCATTGTGTGAAGTGTTAGTTTAAAATACTCATGAATGACCGCACTGGATAAACTTGCGCTCCGGTCTCTTGTTATTTGTTTCTCTTTCTTTCGACGAAAATTCATAGAAAGACAAGATGGAATGTGGGGCAGAAAGAAAAATGCGTTCAATCTCATTACACCAATTTAATCGAAAAATGAATGGAATGACTGCTCTCACTCATCATTTCGACTTTAATGTGGTGTCGATTATTCGTGAATCTCCAGTGCAGTGAACAGCAAGAACAAGATCCTCCAGTGTATACGAGAGGTGCAAAGAAAAACTGCTGGAGAGATTTGTGAAGTTCGCAACCAGAGTGTGACTCTAACCCGTGAATGTGGAGCACAGCGGTATAACAACCCACCACCATAAGCGCTCAGTCTCCTCAGCACGATTTGTAGAGGTGTGACTTGTAACCTCATCAGGTGACATGTGGTGAAAGTCATGGAAATTTCCAGAGTGGAATCGAATCCACACCATGGTGTTTCTGCTTTCACCAGAATTATAATAACAACAAATATTAACAAATACACATGTCCGCAGAATGAATAGCTGTCATTGATACATTCTGAGTCAGAACTGTGTCAGAGTGAAACATAGAACAAGCATTTTCCGTCATCTTCACACCTACGTTTGACTCATAATTTCTTCAGTCACTTTCTCTCTCACGTGAAGAAGCAGCCATGGAGAGGGAAAGAAAGACGATGATGTGGCTCAATGGCCTTTCTCATATTGCTGAACCTGATTTGGATTAAATCCCAAGAAACACTATTTTGTTCATTTCACTTTATTTTTGCTGCAACCTCACAATGTTCATTGTAATAATCGGAAGTGAATTAGACTTATCTCATTGGAATGATAAATGGTGTATTCAAATTTGCTCCGACGTTATTTCAGCTTAAGGAAAATACTGCACAGAAAAACAGCGGGTTAAAGTGCAAAAGAAAACCCAGCAGTTTTATTGCTCGTTGCTTTGGCAGATTTCCCCGAGTATTAAATAGACCAAACATCATAGTGTTTGACCTCACATCCTTCACGCATTTGATTAAAGCTGGAGGTATATCTCCAATCAACTGATCACTTCCTTTTCATTATGTAATATTTTCCCTTCACAATAAGAAAATCCAGCCAGTTCCATTTACAATGGTTTAGGTGGAATATTCTGCCAAATCTTTCAAAATCCAGAGTTTTTGGAGCCGAATCTTATTCAGGTGCACGCGCTCACGAAATGTCTTTATATTTAAAGTCAACCAACTTAGGCATTTTTTCCCCGCAACTTCTGACCAACTTCATCCCACCCCACCACCTTTATCTAGCCACACGCTGTCTCTCTCCTTGTGAAATTTATTCCTTGTGTGTCACCAAATGTGCCTTTCCAAATATTTTGAAAAACAGATTATCAGAGTGACAGCAATTCTGCTCTCATCATTTCTTTGTCCTTCAAAGGTTTTATCAAAGGCTTTAAATGCCTGACGTCGAGATGTTTACTTACTTGACAGAGGGAATTTTCCAGCTATCTTCTCTGTCCAAATATTTCATAACCTGAAAAGCCCCATTAAGTCTTCCTTAGTACGGGGATAACTGTTGTAAATTTTCCAAGGCAACAAGTGAATAAAATGATATCCTCAGTACACCCCATCAGCATCGTCTCTCATGGTGTTACACCCCATTATTTACCGTCATTACCCTCTCCGATAGAATCACAGAATCCCACAGTGCAGAAAGGGCATTTAAGTCAATCGAGCCGGTGTCGACACCCTGAGGAGCATCTCACCCAGACCTAGTTCTCCTTCCTATTCCCGTGTATTTCACCTGAAGAAGGGGCAGCCGTCTCCCTTACGATTTCAAATAAACCTGTTGGACTATAACCTGGCGTTCTGTGACTTTTGACTTTGTCCCCACGTAACCCATGGTTAATTATCTCTTAACATGCTTTATTCAATCCCTGGTCACGAGAGGGAAATTTAACTTTGCTAATCATACTCACCCTCCGACCGAACAGCAGTGCGAATTACTGAGTCAATGTTCCATCATCGTGAGCAAATGGTGGATCATTTTTATTAGCTTTATACCCTGGTAACTCAGCCTCATCAATGCAAATCAACCCAAATTCAATGTATCGAAACACTACCCTCTACTCTACAATTTCATTCGTGCTGCGGGAAGTGTTTCTGCACTTATATTTGAATGCTTTTATCCTGTTTATTCCTCACCTTCGTGCTTCCGGTAAACACTTCAATCCGGAACAAGTGTGTCAAATGGTTTTCATTCCATCACAGTCACAAGATGCAGCTTGCAAAAGTCACATGTTTGCACGTTCACTGATACGCTGCCTCCCTGAGAGCTGTAGCCCTTCCCCACCATGAATCAGGCAGCAGTGTCCTACCGGTGACATGCCCCATCGAGAATAGAAGGACAGGTATCGATACCCGCACTTGGAAATGGAGTGACAGTTTAAAAATATTTCCACTGTGCCCAGCAGAGAACTGAGCCCTGTGACAGGCGGGGACACAAACCATTATAATACAGAGGACAAGAGTGTCAAAGAAGGCCCTTCAGCTAATTGTGGCCAAACTAGTCAAAAACAACTGCTTAATGAACTGAAACCCATTTCAATATGTTTATCGCACTGCCTTATAAGTTTTGGCATCACACATTCACATCTGAATATTTATTCAGGTCATTAGGGTTTCTGCCTTACTGAACAATACAGACAACGTATTCCAAATTCCAACCCCCCCCCCCCAACCCCCCCTCCCTCCGCGCTGGATGATAAAGCTTTTCCGCACATCTTCTCAAACTACTCAGCCTTTGTCCTTAAATCTCTGGCCCCTGCTGATCGATCCCTCCATCAATGGGAAACTCGTTCAGTCAATCCTGTCCATAACCTAACTCGATCATGTCTTGTCTACATCTCCTTTGCACTGCGACAACCAATCCACTCTGTCCTGTCTTTCTACCTTAATGAAACTCCTCAGCCCAAACAATATCCCGGTAAATATCTCCTGCAATTTTCTCAGTGTGATCACATCCCTGCTATAATGTGACTTGCAAAACTGTACAACGACACTCTTGTGTGAGCCTTATGAGCAGTTGTTTTAAAGTTTCTGAATTAGTATGAGGGATATACTGGCTAAGCAGAATTTATTACCCATTCCTAATTGCCCAGAACGCAGTTGAGACTCAACCATATTGCCGTGAGTCTGAAGTCACATGCAGCCCAGACCAAGTAAGGATAGTAAATTCCATTCCGAAATGACATCAGTGAAACAGATTTTTTTTCAACAATTGTCAATGGATATATAGTAGTCATTAGATTCTTCATTGCAAATATTTATTGAATCCAAATTTGACGATTATGGTACGGTGGGATTCAAGCTCGAGTACCCAGACTATTACCTCGGTCTCTGGATTATCAGTCCTATGAAATTATCACAAGACCAACGCAGAAAGCCACAAAGCTGATGTTTTCCGATAAAATGTCTTTTCACCAAAACTGCCCTGGGTCTTTTCCATGAGCCTGACGCTCCAATTGTCTCTGTCCTATGTCTGTAAAGGCTGCTACATGGGGATTGATTTCACAACCGCGGTATCCAAATGGATCGACTTGTTTGAAGGTCCCGATGGTGGGATTGGGGCACGTTCACCCAACAACAGTGACCGCAGCAGCAGCACAGACAGAACAGTATGAATGTGAAAGAGAGTGATAGATTGGGCATTGCCTCAGAGAAATGGAGGGAGGGACGGAAAGGAGGTTTAATGATCGCGGGAAGGAGAGAAATCTCCGACAACGGCTGTGCTTGAATCCTGATATATGAAACACAGAGATGTGCGAGAGCGGAATTTGAAGGTAAAACAATTAATTTCTTAGCATTTATCACAAAAAAAGACAACGGAGGGAAGACTTAGTGCCATGATTTGGTTTCAAATCGAGGTTGCTGTGGTCACAATGCAAAATACCGACAACCACGATCACAGTAACCACAGAACAGGATGCTTGCAAGCAGCAAAAAGTATATTAGCAGAGGAAATGTTCGAAAGAACAGCAAGTGTACAATATCAGTACTCAGCGAACAGTGACAGATATGTGGGAGCTGAGAATGAGCTGAATCTTTCAGTTCGATGTCTTCAGAGGCTGTGGAGATCCCTTGAATGAGAATGTTGAAAACTGAGATTGATAGATTTTGACAAAACATCAAAGACTCAGGGGACAGTACAGGATATTGTTGAAACGTATGCTTCAATAGCATTTTAGCATAACATGGCCGACTTCACCAGCTTCCTAAAGTTGTAATCAGTGTTGCAGATAATCACACACAATCACAGTTCCCAGCCTCTGGATCAGACTAACTGCGGCACAGCAGCCCAGATCCAAACGGAATTGGGATGGGAATGAGGCGCGGAGTTACTCTCTGGCTCCAGTGATGCAACAGTTGAGCGTGCAGTCCTTTTTATGATGGTATGGAGACGCAAGAAATTCCTAGATTGAGTGTGCTCCTGATCAAGGGAATGGTTGTCCCCGTTTATACTATCATAGCGATTTCAGGTGCATCTTTCTAAGACAGCTGAGTGGCACACCTGGAGCGTGTTGAGCCGTGAACTTTGCAGTGGTGGGTTTAAAAGATGATTTTGCTGTTTGGATCTGTGTTTCCGACACTGGCGGTGGCAGCTACATTTGCTTGCATCAGCTCAGTATCAGTTTCTTCCACACAGTCAAGACTTCAACCTGGAGAAGGTGGTGTTGGGCTGATATTTTAAACTGGTCATCCTTGGAGACTGGGACACGGAAACGGTGATGTTTAAGTTCGACGAATAAAACCTGGAATGCAAGCCTGACCTCAGGAACAGAGATAATAAATTTAAGTTGCTACAATCCCATTCATTCATGTCCCTTATGCAGGGGATTCTACCATGTTCACCCAGTCCTGCCTACGAGGGGCTCCAGGAGCAGAAAAACAAGAGCTGACCCTTAATTCAGGAATCCCCGCCGTGTGGGGAAGCAGGCAAGTCGGCCCTTTCAGTCCACATGGTCCATCCGATGCGCATCCCACCAGACCCCACGGTATTCCCTATCCCATAAGCCTGCATTTCCCATTGTTTATCCCTGTAACTGGCACATTTTTGGTCAGAGGGAGAAATAAAAACGCAAACACACAGAGAATGTGCAGACTGCCCACAGACAGACACCCGAGGCTGGGATCGCACCCGGGTTTGTGGTGTAGCCAGACAGCAACGAACAAGGGGCGATGAATAAATGTTGTCCTGACCAGTGATACTCACACCCTGTGGGTGAATGAGAGACAATGAAAACACAGAAACAACATGGACAACAGGATTCATATCTGTGTGGAAACAATTTGAAAGGATCGTTCACCCTGTGTAGAACAAAAAGGAGGCCGATAGCACAGAGAAAGCAGGGCAATGTGGGAACTGCAGGAAGAGATTCAATTACGCACAGAAGTGGGAACTTATTTAATCAGTAACACTGTGGAGAGACCGTTCACCAGTCCCGTGTGTGTGAAGGGGGTATCACTGCGCAAAACAACCTCCGGAGACTTCAGAAGGATTACATATCCCATCAGGTGTTCGATTATGGTGTCAATGCTGCTGTTAATCCCAACCAGCTATTTGTTCCATAGCGTCAATTATAGAATCATACAGCATGAAAACAGGCCTGTCAGTCCAACCAATCCATGCTGAACGTGCTGCCAAACTAATCTTGTCCCATCTGTCTCCTCCTGTACCCACTGAGTGGTTATAATGCCCTTGTAGTTTTATTACTGTGTTACTAATCCAAAAACCCAGGTAATATCTTGGGGACAAAAGGTTCAGGTCCTGGCATGACAGATGGTGGATTTTGAATTCAATAAGCACCTGCAATTGAAGTGTCTCGTGGTGACATAAATCAGTTGTGTGGAAAATCCCATCCGATTTCGGGAAACAAACTGTCATATTCAGCTGCTCTGTCCCACATGAGACTCCAGATGGATAATAACGTGGTTGGCTCTTTACTGTCCTCTGGGAAATAACTGATGTGCTAGGCATGAATAAATTTATTTTAAAAATCCCACTTTCCCATTCATTTTTGGATCTAATTGTCCTTTAAACGTTGCAAATGTACCCTCATCCATCACTTCCTCAGCAGGTTAATTGCGCACGTAAAACACCTTCTCTCGAAAAATGCCTCACATGTCTTTTTTTTTTAAAAATCTCTCTCCATCTTGAACATATGCCCTCTCGTCTTCAAATTACCCCGCTGGGAAAAGGCAGCTATGGGTAACTCTAACTTACCTCTCATAAACTTCCATCAGGTCGCCGCTCAAACCCCTAACCTGGAGTGAAAACAGTCGCAACGAGGAGACCGTGAGAACTGCAGATGAGAGATCAGAGTCGAGATTGTTGTGCTGGAAAAGCACAGCAGGTCAGGCAATATTTGAGGAGCTTGAGAATCCATTATTCGGGCAAGAGCCTGATGAGCGACACTTGTGCGAAAGGTTGATTCTCCTGCTCCTCGGATGCTGCCTAACCCGTTTTGGTTTCCCAACACCCCGACCTCGAATCTTAAAATAGTCTCAGCCTATCCAGCTTCTCATTACAACTCAAACATTCCACACACGGCAATAAGCGTGTATACCTTTTCTGAACCTGCACCAGCTGAATAATAACATTCCTACAACTGGGCTACCAGAACTGGACATAATATTCCAGGATCGGCCTCATCAATGTCCTGAAAATTTTAAACTTAACGTCCCAACTAGTGTATACTAAAGACTAAGTAATGAAGAGAAGTAAGTTAAATGCCTTTGAACCATCCTGTCTATATGTGATGCAAACTACAAGGAATTATGTACCGGCATCCCTAGCTTCCGTGTTCTCCAACACGACGTAAAGCCCTGCTCCTTTTGCTGTACCAAAATGGAATACCTTCCACTTATCCAGATTGAACTCCATGTCACATTTTTCAGTCCAACGACTCATTGGATTAAGATCCTTTTGAATCTTAGATAATCTTCTTCATTGTCTACAATACTGATGTCGCCTGCAAACCGACGAAGCACGCCTGCTGTGAGTTGCACTGCTTTCTCATATAGATCAATGATTCATATTTACTTGCAGTGGCCGTATTTTAGCTGTGTGCAGATCATACAACAGTTAATCATGCAGTTAACCATAAGGAAGAAAGCCGCAGACTACAGGGTGAAAGCAATTCATTCCAGGGAAGTGGATTCAAGTGAAGTAAAATCAAACTTCAAACCAGCTGCCCACGCTCCAGTTGTGGCACTCAGCTGTCTCAGCAAGATGCACTGTAGATTGCTGTTATTATAAACGGGAACAAATTTTCCCTTCTGCCCCGTCTTTGACCAGGAGCACACCCAACCTCTGAATTGCTTGCGCCTCTAAACCGTCATGGAAATACCGTGCATTCTCCGGCTGTGTCACTTGAGCCATTGAGTATCTCTGTGACCTCATGCCCATCCCGATTTCAAGTTGGATCTTCGCGACTGTGCCACTCCGTTCCTCTGATTCAGGGGCTGGGATTTGGGACTCTGTGGCAGCAGTGGTTACTGCCTTCTGTGGGGAGCTGGTGAAGGAGCCGATGTTAAACTGCATTGCTATTGCAGCATACATTTCAACAAGAGCTACACTGTCTCCGGAGTCTTTGATGTTTTAGAGAAATCTATTTGTCTCAGCCTTCAGCATATTAATGATGGAATCACCACAGCCACTTGGGGCACTGAAGTTAAACGGTCGGCCCATTCTGAGTTCCTACATGTCTGACACTGTTCGATAAGCACTGATATTGTGCATTTGGTGCTCTGCCTAACATTTCTTATGATACTGTACTTATTGCTGCGATTTTGTGTGCTTTTCTGTGCGATGCCGTGATCGTATAGTGGTAAGTACTCTGCGTTGTGGCCGCAGCAACCTCGGTTCGAATCCGAGTCATGGCAACAATCTCTCTATTTGTCCCAGTCTTTTGTGAAACACAAAGGAATCAGTTATTTTAATATGGTAATTTTCTCCAAAGTGATGACTTTTTCCTTCAAGCTCTGCTCGCTCACATCTCTGTGTTTCAGAATTCAAATCCACCCGTTCTCAGAGATTTCTTGCCTCCTACGATCACTAACCGAACTTTCCATCCCATACCCCCATTTCATTAATTCGGGGATGCCGGTGTTGGACTATGGAGTACAAAGTTAAAAATCACCCAACACCAGGTTATGATCTTACAGCTTTAATTGAAGCACTAGCTTTCGGAGCGCTGCTCTTTCATCATGTGCTTGTGGAGTCATTTCCTATTCCATTAAGGCACTGCAGAATCTAACACTGACTCTCACATTGATACCGATCAGTCTGTGTGGCTGCAGTCACTGTTACTGGGTGAACGTGCCCCAACCCCACCATCGCGGCCTATCGGTTTGATCCATTTGGTTACCACTGTTGTGAGATCAATCCTCATGCAGCAGCTTTTTCCGACATGCCAGAGATTATTGTGGGGTGGTGTGGGGTGGGGCGGTCAAGCTCAGGAAAATGGCTCAGGACAGTATCGGGTAAAAGCGACTTCACTGGAAAAGATCAGTATCTCCGCTTTTCTGCAATGGCCGAGCGCTATTACCACTGACCACTGGACTGTTTATTCAGAAACCACGGACTCGGGTTTGACTCCGACTATGCTAGGTGGTAGAATTTGGATTCAATAAATATCTGGAAATACGAATCTAATAGCTCCTGTTAATCTATAGCCAATTGTTGAAAAAAACAAATCCATCTGACGTCATTTAAGAAATGTAACTGCCATTCTTACCTGGTCGGGCCTCCATGTGACTCCAGACTCACTACAATATGGTTGAATCTCAACTACCCGCTGTGCAATTAGGGACAGCAATAAATACTGCCGAGCCAGCGACACCCTCATACTGTAACAGAATCGTAAAAATAAGTTCATTCGGCTTCAACTAGATTACTGTGTGCAGTCTTGCAACTCACAGAAGAGCATGGATGTTATCGCACTGGGAATATTGCAGGAGTGATTTACTGGGATATTGTCTGGGCTGAAGAGTTTCAGTTGTGAGGAGAGATTGGACAAACTGGGGTTGTTTGTCGCCGAGCAGAGGAGATTGGAGAAGACATGACTGAGATGTACAAAATAATGAGGGATATTGATAGGATAGCCTGAAAGAAGCGTTTCTTATTGATGGAGGGATCGAACACTAGGGCCAAGAGACTTCGGGAAAAGGCAGAGAAGTTTGAGTAGATTTGCGGAAATGGTCAGAGAGGCGGAAATCCTTCTAACCTGAAAAAAAAGAGATGTGAATTTGTGATGGCAAAACATATAAGACTATGTGCTAAATCATGGAAAACTTGATTCAGGTCGTTAAGCAGTTGTGTTGGACAAGTGCGCCCACAGCAGGCTGAAGGGTCTCCTTCGATGTTGTGTCCTCCACAGTATCGTGGTTAGTGTCCCCGCCTGTCACTGGGCTCAATTCTCCGCTGGGGGCATTGGAACTGTGTTAAACCTGTCGCTCTGTTCCCCTCTGAAGGATATTAATGCTCGGCCTTCCATTCTCGATTTGATATGTCACAGGAAGGACAGTGCTGTCTGAATCAGCTGGGGAAGGACTGCAGCTCCTGGGGAGAGAGAGTGTCAGTGAAAGTGCAAACACATAACTTCAGCAAACTGCATATTGTGTTTATGAAAACCATTATATAGAGTTGTTCCTGACTGATTAGTTTATTTAAAGCAGGAATCTGAGGAAGAAAACAGAGTAAACCCATTCAGATCTGAGTGCATAAACATTTCCAGCAGCACTAATGAGGATGTACAGCGGAGAACCGCGTTTGGATGCATTGAAGTCTGGTTGGTGGGCGCAACTTGCTTTCACTAGGTGGGATTACCAGTGTGTACAGCCATTACACATGATTCAAATAGTGTTCAATGTGATGGTACATTTGCTCAATGGTTCTCACTGCTGTTAATTCTGTAGGTTAGGTGGATTGGCCATGTTAAATTTCACTGATGTGTCCAGGGAGCGAATTCAGTCAGTTCAGTGAATTATCCATGGGTAACGCAGTGATAAGGTCAGCAGTCACACGTTGCCAGGTTTTATTCCAAGAGGTTTATTGGAAATCACAAGCCAGAGGCCTGCGGGGATAGAGAAGGGAGCTCGGTCTGGTTGAGATGCTGTTTAGAGTGTCCCTACAGACTCGATTGACTGAACTGTACTTTCTGCACAGTAGGGAATCTGTGATTCTATCAGAGAGGACACTCTCAGCGTTTACTGGGCTGCTAAGGCATTAGAGACGATGCTGATGGCGTTTAGTGGGGATGGAATTTTATTTATTTGTGTTTTGGAAAATTTGACACTGAACCAAGGAAAACTGAATGGAAGTTTTCCAGAGTATTTGAGGTTTAAAGAGAGTAAATAGGTGGTAAATTCTCTCTTTCAAGTTCGCATATTTCTGAACGTCAAGTTTTCAAAACCATCGATGTAGGACACAGAAATGATGGGAGCATCATTTCTGTCACTCAGAGAATCCACTTCCAAAATATTTGGAAAGGTACATTTAGAGACACACAAACAGTGAGTTTAACCAGGAGAGAGACAGCCTGTGTCAGGTAAAAGTGTAAAAGTGGGGTGTAGGGGGTAGAAGGTTCGAGGAAACAATTTCTAATTTGGACGACTTTAGATGTAAAGAAACATCGGAAACGTATTCAGCTGAATAAGATTCAGCAAAAAAAAAGCTCAGAGTTTTGAAAGGTTTCTATTAATATTACACATGAAGCATTATAAATGGAACAGTGCAGATTTTGTATATATTCAAGGAAAGCTATTCCATAATGAATAGGAAGTGATCCATCTCTTAGAGATCGATTTTCTGCTTTAATCCAATAGGTTAAAGATGGGAGGACAATCTCCATGATGTTGGGTTCATTTAAAACCCAATGAAATCTACCAAAGTAACTGAGACTCAAAACTGGTATCTTCTTTTGTAGTTTAACCTTCTGTTTTTCTCATCAGTATTTTCTTCAAGCTGAAATAAATTCGGAGCAAAATTGAATGCAACATTAAACGTTCCAATCACATAAATCAATTAACTTCCGATCATTGCAATGAACAGAGTGAAGTTGCAGCAAAATTAATAAAATGAAACCAACAACACTGCATTTCCGGGAATTTTATCCACTTCAGGTTCAGCCATATGAGAAAGCCCATCGAGCTAAAACATCACCTTCACTTCTCTCTCCATTTATACTTCTTCACGTGACAGAGAAACTGTCTGAAGAAATTATGCGTCAAGACTAAATGTGCGTGTGAATGTGACGGGAATTTCATGTTTGCTGGTTCATTCTGAGACAGTTCCGACTCGGAATAAATCAAGGACAAGGTATTCCTTCCACGGACGAGGTCAATTCCTTGGATTTTGCTGGTATTATTATTCCACTGAAAACAGTAACATAATGGTGTGGATTCGATTCCGCTCAGGGAATTTCTTATCCCCTCTATGCCCCGTATGTAATCTTGATGTGGTCACATGTGAGCGCCTTTGCCATGGGCTGAAGTGGCCCAGAGGTGAAGGCGGCGGGTTGCTCTTCCATTGCGCATGTGTGGATTTGAATCCTACTCTTGCTGTTACTTCTATCAAACGCAGCTGTGGTTTTCCTTTGTGCCTCGCATCTTCAGTATCCACTGGATGGAGAATCTTGCTCTTGCCCTTCATTGCACCGGAGATTTGTGACAAATCAATACCTCATCAAAGTTGTAATTAAGCAATTTGTTTCTGTTATAAGTTAATTTGGGATAATGAAAAAGAGTGCAATGTTTCTTTCCTCTTTTCTTTCAATCTTGACTGTCTATGAATTGACATCGAATGAAAGGGGAACAAATAAGGAGAGATTGGGTGCAATAGTTTATCCAGTGGGATTGTGAATTTTAATGTAACACTCCACACAAAGTTCTGATCAGTATTTTAAACAGTCAATTGAATTGGAAATGCAGAAAACTTTTCCAATGAAACAAATCATTCCTTCTTTCACAACTTTTTGCTTTGTGACTTTTAGCGCAATTCATCATCAAGCGTGATCACGAAGTTGGCAACAATATAAGATCTACGAATTTTCTTTAGCAATGACAGCGTCTGCACATACCCATCTGTGGTGTGCATATTTCTTGTTCATCAGTTTATGAGCCTAGTTCCTGATCTGTCTGATCAGTTTGATAAACCTTTTATATCACTTCATCCCATCCCTCAGAATTCTAAACTTATCAATAAAATAAGGCGTTACATCAAATGATATCGGATTGGAAGTCGGCCATTCAGCCCATCGAGTCTTCTCCACCATTCAACGAACTCATGGCTGATCTGATAATCTTCACCTCCATTCTCCTGCGTAACCTCGAGAATGCTTCATCCACTTTCTGGTTAAATATCTGTCTGGCACAGTTTGAAAATACACAATAAATCAGCCTCAACAATAGTTTCAGGAAAGAGTTCCAACAGAATCCCTGGGCCCTGAGCAAAGAAATTCCTCCTCATTTCTGAATTAAATAGGCAATATCTAATTCTGAGTTCATGTCCTCTGGTGCTCTACTCATACCCGAGGGAAAACCATCTGCCTGTATCTGCCCTGTCAAGATCCCACGAATATTGAAAGTTTATAATTGATATTATGTGATTATAGAGCTCCATTTTATACAGGGTTGGCACCATGTTTGTAAATCCCTGCTGTCCCTTATACCGTCCTTACATATTATTAAGGCAGGTGGAGAAACTTATGTGAGGCAACGGTTGAAATTTCAAGCACAGACGAGAATTGGAACTTGAAATCAGCGAGCGATTGGAATCAGATTGGTCCACACAAGGACGAAATGGGGTAATTATAAATCTGACAAATGAGGACCTAATCATATTCCATTGACATTCAATGGTTTTACTGTAACCTAATTCCCCTGTGTCATCGTTTACGGAGCTAGAGTTTGGGAAAAACGGATTGAGAACGGCTATATAAACACTTTCACAACAAAAACATGTCTGTTGGTGCACAGTTTCGGATTGTAAACTCAACTCATTGCTCCGTGAATCCTACATCGTTTGCAAGGTACAAATGAGATGTGGAACAGAACTCTCTCCATTTGTCGAGATGGGTGTGACTTCAAAAACATTTAAGGAACTGGACACCATCCACGACAATGCAGTCACTTGATTGTACCCGATTCAATGCCTGAATATTTATTCCCTTCAACATTAAGGCACAATAGCAGCAGAGTGCACCAACTACACGATGCACGATGATCTAAAAACTTAATAAATGTTGATTAATGCAGTGACCACACTTCTGCTCTGACCTTTAGGTATTCCCTAAACTGGCGTTTACTAAAGTTCTACTAGCCGAAACATTCTGTGGTCAACAACAGAAAAATCCAAAATCCCTCTCAATCAACTTATTCCCCTCAAGATGAAAGTGGTGCTGGAGAAACACAGCAAGTCCGTCAGCATCTGAGGAAAAATAAACGTTTCGGGCAAAGGCCCTTCATCAGGAATGAGACAGTCTATAGGGTGGAGAGATAAATGGGTGGTCGTGGGTTTGAGGAGTAGGTCGCTGAGAGTGCAGGAGGTGGATAGAGGTGGGGGTTGACGGCGATATGTCAGAGAGGAAGGTGGAATGGATAGGTGGGAATGAAAATACACAGGTGGGGCAGGTCAGGAGGACGGTGCTGAGCTGGAAGGTTAGAACTGGGGTCAGATGAGGGAGTGGGAATGAGGAAACTAATGAAGTCCGCATTGATGCCATGGGGTTCAAGGGTCCCAAGGAAGAAGATGAGGCATTGGGTAGTGAGGGAGTGACGAGGGGGTGGCTCAGGACCTGCATATCTTCAGGAGAGTGGGAGGCGAAGTTGAAATGCTTGGCCATAGGTTAGTGGAGTTGATTCTTGCAGGTATTCTGGAGATGTTCTCTGAAGTGCTCTGTCAGAAGATATCCGGTCTACCCAATTTAGAGGTGACCGCATCTGGAACAGCAGATACAACAAATGACATCTGTGGAAGTGCAGGTGAACCTTTGATGGATGGAGAAGGCTCCACTGGAGCATTGGACAGAAGTGAGGGGTATGATGTGGGTTCAGGTTTTGCAATTCCTTCGGTGGCAGAGGAAGGTGCTGGGAGGGAATGGTGGGCCACTTGAGGGCATGGGTAGTCATGGAGGGAAAGGTCTCTGAGGAAATCGAATGGGTTTGGGGAGGGAAGTATATCCCTGGTGGTGGGGTCAATTTAGAGGTAGTGAAAATGTCGGCAGATGATGTGATTTTTGCAGAGATTGGTGGGATGGAAGTTGAGGACCTTCCTCGTGTCCTTGATCTGTACTTGTTGTGTTTGGAGATATGGGGTTCATGGTTGGACGTGCAGAACATGGGATGAGCGCGTTAGAGGGCATCTTCAACCATATGGGAGGGAAAGTTCCGGTATTTAAAGAAGGTCATCTGTTGTGTTCGGTTGTGGAACTGGTCCTCTTGGAGCAGATGTGGCAGAGGCGGAGGAGTTTGGAATACAGGATAACATTGGTGCAGGAGGTGCGGTGGGAGGAGTTGAAGTCCAGGTAGCTGTGAGAGTCAGTGAGTTTCTAAAAAAACATCAGTAACACTGACCTCCAGGGATATGTTTCACTCCCTACCCCTATCCACTTTCCGCAAAGACCATTCCCTCCATGACTACCTAGTCAAGTCCACGCCCTCCAATGACCTACGCTCCCCTCCCAGCACCTTCCTCTGCCACCACAAGAATTGTAAAACCTGCGCCCACACAACCCCACCTCTGCCCTCTGCCCAAAGAAGCCTTCCACATCCATGAAAGATTCACCTGCGCTTCCACACATGCCATTTATTGCATCCATTGCACCCGATGCAGTTTCCTCTACAGTGGGGCCACCAGACACCTTCTCGCAGAGCGCTTCAGAGAACATCTCCAGGACACCAGCAACAATCAACCCCAACGCCCAGTGACGAACACTTGTACTCCCCCCTCCGCCACCCTCCTGAGGACATGCAGGTCTTGGGCCTCCTCCACCGCCATTCCCACACCACCCGACGCCTAGAGGAAGAAAGTCTCATCTTCTGCCTCATGACAGTTAACCCCATGGCATCAATGTGGATTTCACCAGTTTCCTCATTTCCTCCCGCCTCCCACCTTACCCTAGTTCCAACCTTCCAGCTTGGCACCGTCCTACTGACCAGTCCCACCTGTCTATCTTCCTTCGTACCAATCCACTCAAACCTCTTCTCCGAACTAACACTCTTATCTCCACCTCCATCCAACTATTGCTGTCTCAGCTAAATTCTCACAAACCCCACCCCACCCATTTATCTCCCCAACCTCGAGGCTCCCAGCCTTATTCCTGAGGAAGGCCTTTTGCCCAAAACGCCTTTTTGTTTCTGCGACTCGGATGCTGCCTGACCTGCTGTGCTTCTTCAGCACTACTCTCATCTTGACTCTGATCTCCAGCAGCTACAATACGCACGTCCATCCAACTAATTCCCCTGCCCATTGACCTTCAGCGATCATGAATGTCCACTCCAAGATCTCTTTGTCTGTCTACACCACACAGAATACTCATTGCTATTTTTGCTTCTCCTCAATTTCGTTCACACTCATTGGTCTGAATTCAATGAAATTCGCCATTTTTCCTTTCCATCTTATTGATACATCACTGCAGTCTCTGTCATTCCTTGTCATAGTCAACGACACGACCAATTGTTAAATCATCAGCAAAACCTCTGAATCATGGCTCCTACAACTAAGTCTAAATCATTGTTCTACATCGAAAAAACAGTGGAACTCCACTGCAAACACGGATACAAACATGGTTCATTGCTGGTTGGGGTTAACAGCTGCGATAACAGCAGAATCGGCCTCCTGCTGTTATTTGTAAACTTGCTGTTCACTCTGTCAGTTGTTCTCCAGAGTGATCACTTCTCACATATGGGTGTGATGAGTGACCTGTGCGCATTGTGACTGAGCAAGTGAGTTTATACCTCAGCGGGTAATTGAATCCCTTCCTGCAGTCACCCCATGGCCCTGACTTCTTGGCGTTGCGGGTATCCTTTTGTCTACTTAGTTTGATAAACAGTTGAATTCGAGTCCACACAGGCACGATTCCCATTTCCCCGTTCTCCATACATTTTTGTGCTTCCTTATTTTCCCACAAAAGGTTGTTATCATTGGTCTGAAGACCAATAGTTCTTCATTCTTAATTCGCCTTGAACTTAGTCAGGGAGAATTTATGGGTGAACCACATTGTTGTGGGTCTTGAGTCACATGTTGACAGGACTCGTTATGGTCGGCAGATTTCCCTTTCGAAGGGACATGAATGAATGAGTATTCAGCAATGTAATGTTATTGTCTCTGTTTCTGAGATTGGGTTTATTTTCCAGATTTTTTTCATCGAATTTAAATAACAGCAGCTGCTGTTCCAATCTTCAAAGTTTACTAGCCCAATATATCGCCACCGCACTAACAACTCCCTGCTGCATTTCTCCATTCAAAGAATGACATTGTCAATTTAGATTATCCCAAACTGAGAGAGTATACTACACGTTCCTGGAAGCAACGTACAATGGATTGGAGTGTTTACTGGAGCAAGAGAATGATGTGGAGACGATGTGAGCAAAATCAGTTCTTACTGTCAAAGTAACAAAATACCACTTTGTTGAGGAAATCTCTTAGAATGCATTCAATACATCAGCCTCTCACTTAAGGCTTCGGTAAGCTTCCTGTGAGCCAATCCTCAGTGCTGGTTAATGCTGCTGCTGAACCTTAATAATATAATAACTTGAGACCAAGATGCCCTTCCACCTCACCTTTGACCAGAAGCACTCCCATCCTCAGCATTTCACACGCTTGAATAAATAGACAATGTCGTTTCACTGGTGGCAGGGAGTCCAGAACTAGGGGGCACAGATTTAGGTTGAGAAGGGAAAGATATAAAACTTTTTTACACAGAGGGTTGTGCGTCTATGGAATAAGCTGCCAGAGGAAGTGGTGGAGGCTGGTACAATTGCAACATTTCAAAGGCATTTGGATGAGTATAGGAATAGGAAGGGTTTGGAGGGATATCAGCTGGGTGCTGGCAGGTGGGACTAGATTGGGTTGGGATATTTGGTCGGCATTGACGGGTCGGACCAAAGAGTCTGTTTCCATGCTGTACCTCTCTATGACTCAAGGACCGCACCTTTACCAATCATGTTACTGGTGCCACAGAATAGCTTCACGTGCTCATTTCCTCCCCCACTTCCGGGTTGATATTAGCGGATGTGCCACAAAGTTTGCCTGATTCTGGTTATATGAACAGGGGTTATGTTACTGACTGCAGCAATGGGTACCTCCTTTTGTGGGTAAGTTAGTGAAGCAAAATTTTAAAACTCATTGCTATTGAAACATACATTGCACCAATATCTCGCACTCTCCTCTGAAACTTTCTGTTTCTCGAAATCCATCAAACTCAGTCTTCAACATGCAGTCCGATGGAAGCACCACAGCGTCTGAGGATATCGAATTTAAAATTCAGCCAATTCTGAATTCCCACATACCTCCTGTCCCTCGCCTAATATTATTGTTGTGCATCTGCTTCTCTTCCTAACATATATTCTGTCACTGTAATTATTGTTGTGTTTAAACGCGTGTCTCTGCATGACTCAGTGATGGTTTCAATGATAAAATATTCTGCATTGTGGCCGCAGTAAGCTCGTATGAATCCGAGTCACTGCATTTTATTCCTTGTGACTCATGCAGAGGAAGCACAGAAAGAAATTAGTTTATTTTACTTGAAAACGTTCTCAGACATTATGATTACTTTGCCAACAAACCCCTCTCACACACCCACATCTCTGTGAGTCATATATCAGGATTTAGACTCACCCCTTCTCAGAGTCTTTCCTCCCTCCTGCAATCACTTAGGTCTTTTACGTTCCCCCTCCCATTTCCCTTACAATCATTTTCACATTGACCCGGTTCAGTTGGTGTTGTTGTGCTCACTGTTGCTGGGTGACCACGCCCAAGTCTCACCATCGGGGCCTTCAAACCAGTTGATCCATTCGGATACCCCGGGTGTGAGATCAATCCTCATGTAGCTGCTTTCACTGAAATGAACCAGCGATTCCTGAAACATCAGGCTCAGGAAAAGGGCACAGGGCAGCATTGAGGAAAATAAACTTTATTAAAAAAAACACCAGTTTTTTGTCGAATTGCGCATCATTTATTTCACTTGTTCATTCGGCTCAAGCGAGACCAATGTGTGTGTATTTATGCCATTTATATTAGAGTAGGGATGTGATAGCACTGGAAACGATGCAGGGGAGATTTGGTAAGTTATTGTCTGGGCTGAAGAAGTGAGATTGGACAAAGTAGAGTTGTTTTTCTTTGAGCAGAGGAGATTGTGGGGGGCATGATTAAGATGTAAAAAAGAACTGAGGGATATGGATAGAGTAGATTAAAATACGTGTTACACTTTGATGGAGGCTTCGATCACGGTTGGCCATCGATTCAAGGTCAGGGGCGGCAAGATTAGAGTGACGTTGAAAACCGTTTTCAAACAGTGTGTGGTTGAAACCTGGAATCCAGTGTATGGAAGACTCGGAGAGGCAGAAATCCCCATAACCTTCCAAAATATTCAGATTGGAATTTGTGATGCCAAGACATACAAGGCTCTGGGTCAAGTTATTTGAAATGGAGTTTGGACAGTTAAGTGATTGTTATTAATAGCTGTCCTTCCATTCTCGAAGGGACATTTCACAGGAAGAACTATTCTGTTTTAATCAACGTGGGGGAGTACTACTGCTCCCGCGGAGACAGAGTGACAGTGATAGTGCAAACACGTGACTTGTGCAAGCTGTACCTAGTGTCAGTGTTGGAATGAAAACCATTAAATACTTTTGCTCTGTAGTGAGCTGTTTTTTAGAGCAGGTAGCTCAGGAAGATATACATTCTGCCCTTTCCCACTCGCCCATACCACTGAATACCGGCACTATGCAGGAAATCTTCTCTCTGTACGCCATCGTCCAATCCTTCTTGACCTCCAGCACATCCCCATATGGCACATTCCACGAAATCCAAGAAGGTGTAATGCTGATCGTTTATGAGGTCTCTCCTCACTGTGAAAGGTTCATTGATTTATCTGCCCATCACTCAATTTAGCAAACAGAGTTTCCAGCTCACAATGTGATCTCGTCCAGACTGGGGAGAGAAAAACAGAGAGGGTGACAAACATGTGTACACCTACGTTCTATCTGGAAGCAAAAAAAGACCATGAGCTTCCAGGTTCCTGTCACTGCATCACCCCACTGTGTTCCCATGTCTCCATTTCAGTTTGGTCTCCTGCAGACCTCCCGCATTTCACAGCGCGAGTTGAAAGAGCGGCACGTCATGTCCTGCTGAGAGACTGCAATCTTCAATACCCAGTATCGAGTTCAATTATTTTAGATACTGTACACCTTCTTTCACGTTCCTGCCCCACCTACACATATCAATCGTTCCAAAGGTGGATGGTTTGGCTCGGAAATCTCTCCCAGATGCACTAAACCTGCTGATTTTGTTTAGATATTTCTGCTTTTCTTTAGATAATTTTGTTCTGTTCTGATTGACAGCCTTCAGGAAACGTGTGTTTGCACTGGAGGGTGGTCAGAGGAGATTTACCAAGGTGGTGCCTGAGCTCGACCATTCCTCCTGCAAAGATAAGGGAAAGTGAGGGCTGCAGGTGCTGGAGCTCAGAGTCGACAGTGTAGTGCTGCAAAATCCCAGCACGTAAGACAGGATCTGAGGAGCAGGAGAATCCATATTTCAGGTACAAGCCACCGCTATTTCATTACCAGCCGATGCCTGGAGGAAGAGCGTCTCATATTTCACCTTAGGACCCTGCAACCAGACGGGATAAATCTGTATTTCAACAGCTTCCTCATTTCGCCTCCCCATCATTATCCCAGTCCCAATTAGCCACTGCTCTCTGGACACGTCCATCAATCCCTCCTCTGAATTATCACATTCTCCCTCACCTTCATCCACTTTCCCATCACCTGACCACCAACCCCATTCCTCTCCCTCAATCTCGACTCAAAATCTGCATTCCTGATGAAGGGCTTATGACCGAAACATCGATTCTCCTGCTCCTCGGATGCTGCCTGACCTGCTGTGCGTTTAAAGCACTCCACTCTCGCCACTTCAAAGCTCGACTGGGGCTCTTTATCTGAGAGCGGAGAAAGCTGAGAGAGGAATTTACTAACGTCCACAGAAAGGGGATAGATATGTGTGACAGGAAGAAACTTCTTATGGGAAGTGTTAATAACCAGGGCTATAGATGAAATGCTAGAGAGAGGATGTTCAGAGAAGATTTAGGAAGAATGTTTACATCCTGAAAGTGTTGTTTGTGTAGACCTCACTGTATGAACGTGTGGTGTCTTCAGGAGTATTCGGCCGCACACTTTAGGAGCTAGAGCATGCACGGATAAGGACTAGTTACTGGAAAGTGAGGCGAGGATAAACAGATGTTTGATGAAAGACTTGAACACCATAACTTTAGGTGCAGTAGAATGGAGGCTAGCGCAGCTCTGTGGCACAATGAGAGACGTGTTGGACATCGACTGCATTGTTAAGATTGCGATTCAAAGTTTGTGGGCTTGAGTCCCACCAGAATCGGAGTTTAGTTCGGATTTCAGCTGAATCAATGATTGTTCCACTGACTCATCATCAGTTCCCATCGTCTGGAATTCTCGTCCCTGATACTGACCAGAGAAGTTTCCTCACTTTCTGGGTGGTGAGTTTTGAAGGAATCGTATCATTTGAAATATGATCAGCCCACAATCGGCTGTTCTTTCACAAAACCCCCACTGCAGAAGCCCACTGTCTCTAAACACATTTCCCTCCCACAGTTACACAGAGGTTTTCGGTTTATTCAGTGTCTTTTTCCCTTTGGGCGACAGGTTGTTGTGCATGGGCTGGGAAAAGACATTGACGTGTTCGGTCAGCCATAAGGATATCAAATGGCGGGGAAGCTCTGGCGGGTGTAATGGCCCCCTCCTATTCCTCTCTGTCTGTGCTGTTTCTGACAGGGTTTTAAACAATAACATGATGAGGACCCTGTGAATCTACACCACGGAATACCAAGGACCTCCCCTTTATCCCACTACTCACAGCTGGAATACACAGCTCCTGTTGCAGCTTTAGATCAGACAGTGGAGGATTCTCCCAGGCGCTCTGTCAGACTGCATGCTCCTTCACACAGGTTTCCAACTGCACACATGGAGCAAACGGCCGTGTAGATATTGGGGATTCAGGGACAGATTTCCCCTTTGCCTGGCTAGAGTTCTGGCCGCAGCAATAAACATGAATTTGGGACATTCAGTACCTTACCCTGGATTCTTATCAATTTAAAATGTAAACTGAAATTTAATTTACTCTTCTATAACATTCTTATATCTTCAATATTCACGAAAACTGTGCAACATGTCCTTGGATGTAGCCATGGTGAAGTTTGGTGATGAGTGCAGTATGTTTCATGTTGTCGGTAGGAACTTGCAGAAGGAAGTTCGGGAAGTGTCGATGAATCGAATTCTGTGCCAAATTGAAGCCGACCCAATGAGAAGCCCTGCGACATCGATAATGTCACATTGTAAACAACGCAGCGAGCCACCGAAACCCAGTTTTAAATCCCATTTTTCTGTGTCCCGTTTCCTGAACCTGATGCTCGAAAAGTCACAGGTCCATGTCAGTTCCTCCTCTTCTGCCTTAGCATTAATTCCAGAACTGCAGCAAAAGTAGAACAGGCGGGTCGAAGGTCCCAGAGGTACGAGTAGGGCACTTTGTGGGCTTGCTGCCGGTGGGCTCCAGTGGAGCAACTGATCAGCGCTTGGTACTGAACAGTGTGTTAAAATGCCGTAGTTGTAATTTCAATCCTTATCTGCTTTTACTGACGTTGATCAGGAATTATTGGAACATCAGACTGAAGTTTAGTTGAAGAGTAATGTCAAATAACGCAGAATCTATTCGAAAACGCCAGTTTCTGATTTGTGGGATTTTTCTGTCTTTGGGAAGGGTGTCAATTATTAACCGTAAACCTGCACATATTCACCAGGTGATTATCCATCTTTGGATCGAGAAACAGAGGTAATATTTTAGCTTGATGACCTTTTTCAAATCTCTGACACTGCACTGGATTACATTCTTGAAAAGGCTGTTCAATTCGTTTCATATCATCCTGTTTGCTGCAAACTCACACAGCTCATTCAACCATTCGAAAGGAATTAGATTTATCTCTTTGGGTAGATTGAATGTTGTCAGCGTATCTGGTAAAGTCATGACAAATAGTTTTGCTGCTGTGTGGAACAGAGGGTTCCAACAGGAATAAGGATGATTCTTGTCGCTGGATTTTTCGGACAGAGATCAGTGAGAATTAAATGGACTCAGTCCCGTTCCTGGTCATTGTGAACAAATGTTCAAGGCAACAGATGGCAATGATAATGATGTTTGACATCGACAGGTCCATTCCTACTCACTAGAATCACATTGTATTACAGATCACGTGAGCGGAGGAGTTGATGATCCTTATGGCAACCTGAGACAGTGCGGCAATTAATCCCATGTTGTTAGTCTCACTCTATCCCATAAACCAATTAGCAACGGACTGAGATAACAGGCTCCCATTTAATGCAAAGCTAAAACAAACAGCTCAGTACATTAACAATTTGTATTAGTTCACGTCGAACCAGCTGCTACAACTTTCAACACCACAAGCTCTTCTTACACTTCACATGTTCAGTTCCAGGTGTTATGCAATTCCTTTCCGATGAACGCTAAACAATTCGTGAGTGTGTCACCTTTGCCTCCCCATCCAGGCAGCCCAGAATCCCTGTCCCTGTTAAATTCGCTCCTTGTGTGCCTGCACGTGGTTTTTCAACTATTCTGAGATCATCTTCTAAAATGATTTTTTTCTTTCTGAATAATCAATTCCGATACATGGATACAAAAAAATATCGAATTCGGCCAATCAGTTTAAATTATGCCCCAATCAAGTTTGAATTTGATATTTTTACAATGTTAAAACCAATGAAACGATCCGGCGTTTTGTGGGACAAATATCGGACATTTTGAACAGTTATAGAGAGCGGCAAAGAACACCAAAGAGAACAGCTAAAATACCAAGAGATGGAGAATGTTATTAAAATCTCCAAGAGGTGCCTATCTGGAGAAATAGATTGCAGAGAAAAAAAGACATTAACACCGACCTGGATAAAAAAAATCTACAGTGGAAGATACAAAGAGAAGATTCGACAACTAGCTGGTTTTTAAAATTGATTTTCTAATAAAATGTTAATGGGCTCGGGTTGGGGAAGGTATTGTAGAGGAGAAGGTTAAAGACTGGTTGAGAGAAAATGAGTTAAAAGTAGTTGTAAGTTGATTATTCTCTGTCAAATGTTAAAAAAAACAATTACGTTGTCATTTTTAACTTTAAATGGTGAGTTTTGGGATCGTTGTCTGCCTCTTGAATTTTAACAGAATACAGCACGGCGTGAATCCTTTCTGTTTTGCTGATTGACATTAGAGAAGGGTTTACCTCGTCAAGTAACACCAGTTTCTGTGGTTGCTTTGTTGTTTCGCTCATATGTGCATTTTGCCTCATTAACGATTTTGAAGTTGTCCCCTCTACACAAAACGTCCGTGCTTCTGTACCATTGTACAAGAGGTGGAGTGTGTCTAAGCGACAGGACCCCCGACAATAACATTCGACGCTGATTCAATCTATCTATACTGATATTGGCCCAGGAAACAGCACTGCGCTCTCTCCTCGTGTCTGGAAAACAGAAATAATGTTACATCCCGCTCTCAAGGGGGCTTCTCATTCCATTGCTTTCAATTCCTCACAAAACCCGTTTCAACAGATTTTGTCACTGAGTCATTTCTTTGTTTGTGTTCAAATCCTGTGAGCAGAGGGTCCCAGTTGGAGCATGATGAGCCCATAACCCAGAGGGCTGACCATATTCTGTGCACTGTAGTCTGCTGTTCATCCTTTCACTAACAGCAGGTAGACATATTTATGCTCTGCAAATTTTCACGCCTGTTTTAAGAAACAAGATAAACATTTCCTGGTTCCTGCTTTTGTTGTCACACAGACCAAGATTGTAAGTGCTGGGAACATGCACTGTTCGAGACTGTTTGCTCTCCCACATCCGTTTTCTCCCCAGGAGGTGTTCAGATGATGGTCTGAATCGCTTTCTTCTGTTCCCTGTCACTCTGGGATGATGTGAGCTGTGAAATCTGTTCTCTGCACTGGGGGTAACGTGATAAAGCTTACACACATCAGTTCCAGTGTAACTGAGCGACAGGACTCGATGCAGTAACACCCCATGCTGAGTCAGACAGCAGAGCCCTCGCTGTGACTTCGAGAAGGACACAGACATGTTCCCGATGACTGCGAGAGATTCTCTCTTTCCCAGCAGTTCTGCACTTTTCTATCAGTCTCAGATGGCGTTACTTGCACAAGGTTCCCAAGAGAATGAGTTCCTGTGCATGCACGATCTCTGTTTTGTTCAGCTTTCCAGAAGTTCCATAACTCCCACTCCCTCTAACCCCCTCCCGCGCTCCATAAGCCTTAATCTGGTTGATAGGAAACTGAAGAGCGGACACACATTGCTCTCCCACGACACTGATTGCTAATAGAAGACGAGTTGATCCAGCTCCCATGGTGGGAGCCCGCTCGTGGGGGAACTGACCAGCACAGCCTCCTGGGAACCGGGAGTCAGAGCGGCAAGGAGCTGTAATTAAAACTCAGTGCTGCCTTCACTCCGAAACAACAGAAGAACCTTTTTATAAAAAAAACAAAGAAACTCACCTGATTTATGGATCATGCTTCTGCTGCGGTTCTGTCCCTTTGGTTTTGGGTGTGATATCGCCTCGGGTGGGTGATGTAAGTGGAGCCCTGGAGTTTTGCATCCAGCTCCATTTTGGACTCAGGTATAATTGTGATGGATCGAGGTCACATTAAGGTACCGAAGCTTAAAGACACACAACAGTGCCTTCTTGGAGACCGTTACTGGACGGAGAAATTGATTCCCTAACTTCAAATGATGCTGATCCTGTTAATGTGGATTTTGCCGAGTGCACGTCCTGTGCGGAGTAACCTGAAAGCCTTTATCTGTCCAAAATGTTGTTTTTCTCACGCTGTGATCTGCATACCCTTGATTACTATGATCTGCATTTACCAATCGCAAACAAAAGTTTTCACTGTACTCAGGTTCACGTGACAATCAAATAAAGTCAACCAATCAAACTACCCAGACACTTCCTTATTGTTTGGTGCCAGCACAGCGAAGGTGGGTTGCATGCCCTCACTTTGCACTGTGACATATTTTGTGATTCTGAGTGAAATCACAGTTAAATCAACAGAATGTGGCAAGTTAGTCGCAGGTTGTATTGACACAGCCGGGACACATCTGCACCACAGAGTGTCACACAATAATTGCGAAGACCTTTTGAAATCATCCTCTGAGGTACATGCCACACGCCAGACAAAAAGCTGAAGACTGTGTGAAGCTGCTATGGTCAGCGCTCACAGAGCGGCCCAGCGGGAGCGTATTGGGCTCATAACCATGAAATTAATGGATTGAAAACATCCTCTACACGTTGACAATTCCTTGTTTCAGTGTGTGTACTGTACCCGCCAGTGTTTCTCTATAATAGATCTCCATTCTATGCATTGCGTGTTGTTTCACTTTCCGCTTCCTTTCATTCAATGTATCTGAAATGAATATTTCATACCGATACACAAGGGAAATTTGCACAAATGAGGAAACACACTTGTGAAGTCCTGGAAGCTCTTTTCCTGTTCTCTGTCGGTGTGCTCTGATCTGATTCACAAAATCTTTTGCCAGAGCTGGGAATAAACTGATGAAGGTGAGACACATCAGTTGTAGAGTGCTCTATGTGCATGACGCCCTGCAGTTATTCCCCACGCCGTTTCACACAGCAGTGTTCTCCCTGTGAAATGAAAGCTGTGAATTACAATTGGATCAATTTGTTGGAGACAGAATTGCGATCCAGGGACAGCTCCAAATTATTGCGACATACATCACCAACTGTGAATAACCACAGGGATATACAAGCGTCAGAGAGTCTCTATGGACTCGATGGGCTGAACAGCTTCTATCGGCGCTTGAGTGACGCCACACATTGATGCTGCCCCTCTTCCTGTCTCTGGGACAGAGTGGCTGATGGTGAAACTCGGAAGATGGACGAGGGAGATCCAGTGGATGTACTGTACCTGGACATTCAGAAAGCTTTTGATAAAGTCCCACACAAGAGGTTAGTGAGTAAAATTAGGGCGCACGGGATTGGGGGCAAAGTACTAGATTGGATAGAGAATTGGTTGGCTAATAGGAAACAAAGGGTAGTGATTAACGGCTCCATTTCGAAATGGCAGGCAGTGACCAGTGGGGTACCGCAGGGATCCGTGCTGGGACCGCAGCTTTTTACAATATATGTAAATGATATAGAAGATGGTATCAGCAATAACATTAGCAAATTTGCTGATGACACAAAGCTAGGTGGTAGGGTGAAATGTGATGAGGATGTTAGGGGATTACAGGGTGACCTGGACAAGTTAGGTGAGTGGGCAGATGCATGGCAGATGCAGTTTAATGTGGATAAATGTCTGGTTATCCACTTTGGTGGCAAGAACAGGAAGGCAGATTACTACCTCAATGGTATCAAATTAGGTAAAGGGGCTGTTCAGAGAGATCTGGGTGTTCTTGTCCACCAGTCAATGAAGGCAAGCATGCAGGTACAGCAGGTCGTGAAGAAGGCTAATAGCATGCTGGCCTTCATAACAAGAGGGATTGAGTATAGAAGCAAAGAGGTGCTTCTGCAGCTGTACAGGGCCCTGGTGAGACCAAACCTGGAGTACTGTGTGCAGTTCTGGTCTCCAAATTTGAGGAAAGACATTCTGGCTATTGAGGGAGTGCAGCGTAGGTTCACGAGGTCAATTCCTGGAATGGCAGGATTGCCTTACACGGAAAGACTGAAGCGACTGGGCTTGTATACCCTTGAGTTTAGAAGACTGAGAGGGGATCTGATTGAAACGTATAGGCTTATGAAAGGACTGGACACTCTGGCAGGAGGGAACATATTTCCGTTGATGGGGGAGTGCCGAACCAGAGGACACAACTTAAAAATACAGGGTAGACCATTTAAGACAGAGATGAGGAGAAACTACTTCACCCAGAGAGTGGTGGCTGTGTGGAATGCTCTGCCCCAGAGGGCAGTGGAGGCCCAGTCTCTGGATTCTTTTAAGAAAGAATTGGATAGAGCTCTTAAAGATAGTGGAGTCAAGGGGTATGGAGATAAGGCTGGAACAGGATACTAATTAGGAATGATCAGCCATGATCATATTGAATGGCGGTGCAGGCTCGAAGGGCAGAATGGCCTACTCCTGCATCTATTGTCTATTGTCTATTGTCTATTGAAACAAAGTCTCATTGTTAACTCTATTTTCTGCGTTAAACTGTCTGCAGCCCCGCAGCTCAGGGACGTGGGGATGGCTCTCAGTGAGTGAGACTTTCACTCGGATTGTCTTTATCTGGGAAAGTTGGGGCTCAGATATTCACTGCTGCCCGATTGCAGCAAAGAAGCCGATGTTACTGTTACAAAAACCTTTCTGCAGGATTGCTGTGTGAAGATGGATTTTGAACAGCAAACAGGCTGCACAAAAATGCCCTCACATGAATTTACTTGAGGGTAGAGAGTCCGGAGTCCATTTGTGTCTTACCCACCAGCTCAACATCTTTTATCGCTCCTCAGATAAATGATATTTGCAGGAAGCTCCCAATCAAACTTGCTGATTCCCAGCACTTGATGGAACTGACTGTGCCGATGAGAGCGAGCTTTAGAGTGTAACCGCGCTTGCCTCTCCTCACACTGCTTGCCGGTGGAGGGAAATAGCTGAATACTCTGCCGATGGAGACAACTTAGTGCAAACGGAAGGGATAAACAGCACTGTCCCGTGAACAAGGAGATGGAATGACAAGGCGATATTCTTAAAATACTTGGATGCTTAGAAATCCGAGAACAAATTGGGATATAGTTGGACCTGACCGAATCTCAGCTGGTTTGGTGTTGGCAATGTAAGAGTGTCTAGGGCACGATCTTCGCCTAGCAGCTTGTGTTACTACTGGCATGGGAGAATGTCTGACTTCAAATCGCCATCGAGCCTTGGTTGTTTGGTTTCACTTCTTCCCGGTCGACTGATCAACTGTTTGATAAAAGGATGTAAATCATTAAGTTGCACCCTTTGAAATACCTTTGAGTTTCGGGGTCAGAAGTGTCATTGTAGTGGGCATGGCACAGTACCACATGTGGTGAAAGTCAAACAAGTGTTAGAGGATGTTCACCCACAGAACCCCACTCTGAGTAAATCCACCATCTAGATATTCACACAGTTCTGGGGGTGAAACTTCAGGAAGTAGGGACGTGAAATGATTGAAACCAGCGCTGAACAGGTTGATGAGAATGGTGCTGTGTACGAGGAATGTCAACAATAAAGGTCATTTGGAAAGTTGGGACAGGTCTCCTTGGAGAGCAGAAGGCCAAAAGCTGGCCTGGTTAAACCTTTCCAAGATATGAGTGGGTTAGACAGAGGGAATAAGGAAGGGGGAATGCTCCCTACGCCTGAAAGGATCGAGAACGATTCGGCAGAGTTTTAAAGACATTAGTAAAAGAAGAAAAATGTACATGAGGAGAAATGTTTTCACAAAGGGAATGGTTAGAGTCTGACATTGGCAAAGACACAGTTTCAATCGAGTTGTTGAAAAACTAATTCAATGCTCATGTCGAAAGTAAAATGTGTAGAGTTACAGGGAGAAGGCAAGTGAATGATACGAAAAGAGAATCACATTTATCTCTGTAGAGAGCCAGCGCAGCTAAGGTGTTTTGTTACACGTTTGTGATTCTGACTGGAATCACAGTTCGACCAACAGGATGGAGGGAGTTAAACAACGGTGATATTGGCAAAGCCGGGACACATGACACAACAGAATGTTATCCAGCACGTACATGTCACAGGGAGGATGGCGCTGTCTGAAAATCCTGCAGAGTGTCCTGCGGATCAGACACAGGAAATTTCACTATTCGAACTGAATCAGCCCTATGAAGGATAACCAAGGAGCCGGCGGATCCAGCTTCAGAACTCAGTTACTAAAGAAGCTGAGGGTCGAGTCCCCCCACTGCAGTTTCTGTGGCTGTGGCGTGTTCAAATAAAAAGCAGAACCGGGAGTTTGCTTTGTGGAGACAGGCGCCAGTGTCCATCTTGTCATGATCGTGTTTGCGTCCCATACGGTAAATCGTGGGCTCAAGCTGCTTTAGGTTGTAGGCAAGTTGAGGTTTTAACAAATTGGGTATGACTCCTACAGAGTTAACTGTGGTGTGGGAGAGTGCAGATTTTCTCAAAATGTCTGTGCTGTCATGGTAGTGTTCGCCTCCCGCACGGAAAACCGCAAGCAGCTCTACAGCTGCTTTATGTTCCAGGCAGGTTGAGTATTTACAAGAACCGAATGGAGACTGTTATTACATTGCTGTTGTGAAAAAAAAGTCCTGTCGCAGCCGTTACGCTGCAGGGAAAGTCGTCCCACCTTATTCCACCTCGCCCTACGGTCCAAACATTGACGACATCCTCGTCTATATTTGGTCATCAATTTCACGTGTTTTTCTTTACCTTTTCAAGATGTTAATTACGCTGGACAACAACGAGCGATTGGAAACAGAAAGGTGAAACGTAGAATTGCTTCAACTTTCAGTGCTGGATGCCACTGAGCTGCAGTACAGCGACCTCAGCTGGTTTCTGTAGTGTAGTGCTCATCCTGTTCACCGAACAAGCGCGAAGTCCCCAGTTCGAAACTGGGCAGAAACTATTTTGTTCTTCAACTGCAGACTTTCACATGTACAAGAACGGAGCTTTCTTGCTTGCTTTCCCATCTGCAAACCTGCCTTCGAATTTGCTTGAACGAATCTACTCTCGGAGTGAAATGTAAGGCAACTCCATTTAATTACTGTGCAAAGCATTATAAAGTTTTATTCCAACCTGGTTCTGATCATATGCCATTCTGTTTGAGAGTGTATTTGCCGCGTTCTGATCCTTCCACGAAAAGCCGTACCGCATTTGCATTCCATGCGCAGGCGGCCCGGTTCAAAGGCAGGGAAGAAGCTGATGCGCTGGTGTCACAGCGCACCACGAATTCCTGAACTTGTCTGTCAAACGTCCCCCAAAGTCGTCTCTGAAAGGCTTCATTTGGAAGCTGTCTGTCGTTATTCAACGCGCGAGAGTTGGCACCGGAGGTCCTGAATCATGTTTTGGAGCAGTTCGCACGTTAGTGGCTCATTCAATCAGCAACAGCAATGAAAAAAACATACACTCTCAGAGGAACCTCCGGACCTGTGCTGTCATCGCGTCGCTAGTATTAAGGTGCGCCCCGAGACCTAAGCCATGTTGGAACTGAAACGGAGGAATCGACAGAGAGGCTACAGAATGACATCGCATCCATTTGGTTTTCTTTAAATCACTCTAGAGCAGGGAAATGTAAACGGGGAGGGCGAGTGGAGAAGTGAGGCAATTGAAGCTCTGGTGAAACTCCTTCTTTGTGATTCACTCCGCAAACAGAGACGTGAAGGTGACTCAGGCGTGAGAGCTCTTCACATCGAGAACAAAAAGCAATCAAGGGCAGTTAGCACCTCTTCCGGAGTGGGGGTGGGGTGAGGTAATTACCTTTTGAGTTCTGTTACTATGTTCAGAAACTGCCTTTTAGATTGAGGTGAACAGAAACTCCATTTCTAACAAGCACCATGGAATTTAGCAAAATGTATTGAGTCGCTTCTCGTCGATTCCCGCACAGGTTTCCGACTCACTTGGTATCCATGTGGCTCATGTCCAGGAGTGAACATCTCTGCAGCAAATTGCACGGTTAAGGTAAAAGGCACGGAAAGTGTCATCTCGAACAGGCTCCGAGGGCAGAGCATCCTCACAATGTGATCTGTCGCTCTCGGAATGTAATGCGACTTCCGGTTTTAGGGTAGAGAACTTTCTTTGGGACCCTTATTCTGCAAAACAGACACAGTGACTGAATAAATGCTGCACGGTATGATTTGGAACACGGCCTGCTCAGCTTTGTGCATTTTCCCTGTAGTCCGGTGTGTTTCGTGTTCCGTGTAAACATGAAAGTCGCCCTGTTTCGAGCAATGGGATGAAATCATTTAGCAAAGCAAGAATCGAAATTGCAGGAATGTCAAGCAGCTCATGGTTATTTGACCAAATCATAAGCGAACATATATTGTCACGCACTCACAGATACATATGTAGCTGAAAAGAGTCCGAGAAGATAGACTCAGCTTACCATTGATTTTTGTCTGGATTGATGGGCTATCATTATCTGCTGCGACATTGACATTGTCGCCGGGCACATCCCAGCAGCTGTGCGAGTCGGAGAGGGATCATGGAACCCTTTTCATGTGACATTGCATCTGTTCAAGAAGGCTCATAGCATGCTGGCCTTCATAACAAGAGGAATTGAGTATAGAAGCAAAGAGGTGCTTCTGCAGCTGTACAGGGCCCTGGTGAGACCACACCTGGAGTACTGTGTACAGTTCTGGTCTCCAAATTTGAGGAAAGACATTCTGGCTATTGAGGGAGTGCAGCGTAGGTTCACGAGGTCAATTCCTGGAATGGCAGGATTGCCTTACACGGAAAGACTGAAGCGACTGGGCTTGTATACCCTTGAGTTTAGAAGACTGAGAGGGGATCTGATTGAAACGTATAGGATTATGAAAGGATTGGACACTCTGGCAGGAGGAAACATATTTCCGCTCATGGGGGAGTGCCGAACCAGAGGACACAACTTAAAAATACGGGGTAGACCATTTAGGACAGAGATGAGGAGAAACTACTTCACCCAGAGAGTGGTGGCTGTGTGGAATGCTCTTCCCCAGAGGGCAGTGGAGGCCCAGTCTCTGGATTCATTTAAGAAAGAATTGGATAGAGCTCTTAAAGATAGTGGAGTCAAGGGTTATGGAGATAAGGATGGAACAGGATACTGATTGGGAATGATCAGCCATGATCATATTGAATGGTGGTGCAGGCTCGAAGAGCTGAATGGCCTAATCCTGCATCTATTGTCTATTGTTGTTATGCAGGAGCACAATTGGAAATACAAGAAAATGGGCAGCATGGCCATCTGGTAGTTTGCCCGAGCGGTCTAAGACGCTGGGTCTAAATTCCAGTCTTGAACGGGGCGTGGGTTTGAATCCTGCCACTGCCATTTCTGCTGTTTAACCCCAACGCTGCAGTTTGTTAAAATGCTGTTTCGGTCACCACTGCATTGATGCTGAAATCAAAAGTAAAATGGGTTTGCTTCCCCGCGAATTAACTGTGGTCTGGTATAGTACCACGTGTAAAATCGCAAACATCTCTGCCATTCCAGGCAATTTGTGCTTTTACTGGAACCGAATGGAGACTGTTATTTCATCTCTGTTGTTAAACAAAGTCCTGCGGTGACTCGACGACTCGACTCGTCGTTATTTGGTTTTCTGGCCAATGGGAAAATCGATCCAATGAATTTCGGTGTCATATGTTATTGAATTTCTCCCATTTCCTTCATTTCCGTCCTGGAGACATCGGAAGGAAAAAGGTAATCTCATCGAGACTGTGATTGGTGAAATTCACTTTTTATGGCCCCTTCTTATTATGTTTTTTCTTTCTCTCTTTTCAGCATTGTCTGGGAAGTGTTGGTGCACTAAGGCTGCAGTATGTTTGAAAGAGTAGTTTGGAATTGCCCTGTTGTTAGTTGTGAGATTACTTTATGACTCATGCCCTCGGACTGTCTCACATTTAGCATTCATGCATCTCTCTGTCTGAAAATGCATTCGGCATGCCAGTTTTGTTTGTGTTCCGTGTTAAATGCTTACTGTTTTGCGATTCGCTCAGTACATTACGAGTTAACATGGTTTCTGAGGTAACTTCCAGCAGCAAAAATCCTCAACTGAGGGTCTGGGAAAATTTCACGGAGTATGGTCAGTCGGAGCAAAATTAAGGAAGTGGTTCATTTCTGCAGTGTTTCACAATACTACCTTTCCCGTGAGCAGTCGAACAGACTAAACGATTGTGCCACAGACTGCGACGGCAAGCTCTGCTAAAAAGTAATCCTTTAAAGCCGGTGTAAGCAACACAACGTTATTGGGGTACACCGCGTGGAAACAGATACTTCGGTGTATCTCGTCCATGCTCACCACATAGCCAAAGTTAAACAAGTCCCGTTCCCCAGCATTTGGCCCCAATCCCGCTAAACCCATCCTGTCCAGAAACTCATCCGATTACCTTTGCAATTTTCTGAGTGTAATCGCCTCCTCCACTTCCTCTGGGAGCTCATTCCAAACACGCACAACCTTCTGTGTGGGAAATGTGCCTCAGGTCCTTTGTCAATTTCAGCCCACTCACCTTAAACCGATGCTCTCGATTTTTCAACTCACCCCAACTTGGGTAAAACACATAAATACTCAGTTTACAACCCTTCCATAAGATCATGTCGCAGCCGTTATGCTGCGGGGAAAGTCGTCCCAGCTTATTCCACCTCGCCCTACGGTCCAAACAGTGACGACATCCTTGTCTATATTTTGTCATCAATTTCACGTGTTTTTTTTTAACGTTTTCAAGATGTTATTTACGCTGGACAATAACAAGCTATTGGAAACAGAAAGGTGAAACGTAGAATTGCTTCAACTTTCAGTGCTGAATGCCACTGAGCTGCACTGCTGTAGCCGCCGCTGGTTTCTGTAGTGTAGTGGTCATCACGTTCGCCTAATACGCGAAAGGTCCCCAGTTCGAAACTGGGCAGAAATTGCTTTGTTCTTCAACTGCAGCCTTTTACATGGACAAGAACGGAGCTTTCTTGCTTGCTTTCCCATCTGCAAACCTGCCTTCGAATTTTCTTGAATAAATCTGCTCTCGTAGTGAAATGTAATGCAACTCCACTTAATTACTGTGCAAAGCATTATAACGTTTTTCTCTAACCTGGTTCTGATCATATGCCATTCTGTTTGAGAGTGTAGTTACCGCGTTCTGATCCTTCCACGAAAAGCAGTACTGCATTTGCATTCCTTGCGCAGGCGGCCCGGTTCAAAGGCAGGGAAGAAGCTGATGCGCTGATGTCACAGCGCACCACGGATTCCTGAACTTGTCTGTCTGTCAAACGTCCCCCAAAGTCGTCTCTGAAAGGCTTCATTTGAAAGCTGTCTGTCGTTATTCAACGCGCGAGAGTTGGCACCGGAGGTCCTGAATCATATTTTGGAGCAGTTCGCACGTCAGTGGCTCATTCAATCAGCAACAGCAATGAAATAATTTACACTCTCAGAGGAACCTTTGGACTTTCACCAGAGCTGCAACTGCCTCACTTCCCCACTCGCCCTCCCCGTTTACATTTTCCTGCTCGTCAGTGATTTAAAGAAATCCAAATGGATGCGATGTCATTCTGTAGCCTCTCTGTCGATTCCTCCGTTTCAGTTCCAACATGGCTTAGATCTTGGGGCGCACCTTAATACTAGCGACGCTATGAAAGCACCCTTTGTACCTCAGTGTGGTAACAGGCCAAAAATGACCCTCTAAAGAGTAACCCACCCAAACACTTTTCCCGATCATATATCTTCATATTTATTTCTGACTAATACACATATCCCTGAAGACAACGTGCGGTTTAGCATGGCCAGCTCACCTAACCTGCATATGTTTGGATTGTGGGAGGACACCACAGCAAAGTCACATGGACTTGGGGAGAACGTGCAAAGTCCCCACAGTCACCCGAGGAAGGAATCAAACCAATGTCCCTGGCGCTGTGAGGCAGCATTGTTAACCACTGAGGTACCATGTAATCTTATGCAATAAGTAAAATCAGTGAAAGATACGAAAAAATAAGTTTCAAATGAACACTCTCCGATATTGTCAAAGCATGTCAATCTTACATTCAATACGAATAGGTGTGTGGAGACAAAAACAAATCCCGGCAATTCATGTATATACAATAATTAAAAATTTAATTTGATCAAAGGTCATAACAATATTTAGACGAATTGCAATTTTTAATAACAAATGTAGGTAATTAGCTGAATAATGAACACTTGTAAGTGGCATATATTTACTTAACGCTGAAGAAAGCGACTTGTTTTCCCCCTTGTTACACAGCAGAATAACAATGTGTGTGTGTGTGTGTGTGTTCGAAATGTTTGAATCAAGCTCTTTCTAACGAAATAACTGATGACTTACGATCACTTAGCCTTGTCACCTTTAAAACCACAACATTCTCAAATATTTTCCAAGAATTTACAATCAGAACAACTAGTTAATTCCTTTTCATAGGAACCCAAAGAGAATAAGTAGCGGACACTGTGAATTAGTGAGTCAATGCAAGAATTCAACTGAAGACAATATCCCTTCTTTCCAAAAATGTTCAAAATTTAAAAAATCAAAGTTCATTGCCATTGTTGAATGAAAGAATAAAGAGATGCTAATTCTTTTTCATTTGATTTTGCTGCATGAAATATCCGTAAGTCGTACTATGATTACAAACACAATAAATGTGAGCATTGAAGTCAAATGTAATTAATTGAATTCAACTATGTTTCAACAGGTAAAATAAAAATTGATACTTACAATGATTGACAGATTGTGCACTGCAATATCTTTACAGTGGTTCATGTACTGTGCCGTAAATCCACATTTGCGCAACCTACTAGATTGAACAAGTATTATTTTTATTATAAATCAGCAACAATTGAATTATCAAAGTCTGTCAATACATTAATGAATAATGAAAAATCTCTTTTTGCAAGTGATTGAGCAATGTCTGGAAATGAACTGGAATTAATTCAGTGAAAAGTAATTACATTTTCCTGAATTTTAAGGCTGAGATTATCGTGATCATTCAAATGAGCAAACATCAGAGATTTGCAATGACGTTGGATGGGAAGTTATTGGTTCCTTTGTGGGGTAGGTGACCTGAAAAATAAAGGTATTTTCAGACTGTACTATTAGTACTAAGACATAATGAATTAAATCTAAATGTGAATCTCACTATACTTGTTCAAAAGACTTTTTTTAAAAAAAATAATTGTGCCATTATTGTAATGGCAATGACTTGATAATGAATGCTGTCTTTTGAAGAATTAAAATGATTCAATATTTCAAAAGCACTTTGCTGTGATGTTGATTGGATATTTATTAACATCAGTAAACTGAGGTATAAAACATTGTACCTAGATTTATGGATTGAAGAAACATGTGCCATTCAGTGATTATTGAGCAAAATTCTTCTTTTTTAAGTAAAAAATGTACGTAATACAAGAATTGTGAATTTCCACACACCGGATTCCTTGTAGAGATATGTTACATCAATTGATATGATCAATATTATGATCAATGTTTCAAGACTTGTGTCAGAATTAGGAAGAGAATTAGTAGATCATGAAAGTGAGCTTGAAACTGAACAATGTAGTCAATGATATGTGGCATATATGTAATTTTAATAATATTGTCATTTTCGTACAATGATGAACAATGTTGGAATAGAAATGACAAAAAAATCAACATGGTCAAAGCAGTTCTTTTCTTACAATGAAATGAAAACAATAATCATTTTGTAGCATACATGATTTGAAATAGCAGTTTTTTTAATGTGACATATACAGTAAAGACTAACCCTTTTGCAAAAATGTAGGAACTTCACAAATTTAAAATGCAGTATTTGTTCAATTTGTAATAAAAATGGTTATAATTTGAGTTGTCTCTTGTACACACACAACAAAAAAGGAGCTTAAAGATTGTTAGATTGACAAAAATTTGCTTCCCAACGTTATTGTAGTAGAGTCAATATCCGTGATAAAGTAGAATTATTCGTTTAAACAATATAAATCAACATTAACGACTGAGCTGAAATATAGCAAATCAATTGCATTAACTGCATAGAATAGCAAATAAATGCTTACTGTTATCATTTGTCCCAGGAACAATAAGATACTCACTCAGGTTATTCCACTGAATAGTAATCAGCTGATGATGAATATCTTTGTGTCACTTTGTGTGCACTGTTTTGTGTGAACATTGATTTCAATAAATTTAGATATTTACATGAATTAGGAACAGACTGATAACTGGGTGTGAAAGATCTTATTTAAGATGAGACAATTTTTGTGTATTCACTAGCTTTGCTGAACAAAACACTGTTAAGTCATCATGCAATAAACTGGATGAGAGAGAAATATGCAAATTCAATTTTCAAATGAATGCACTCGGATATTTTCACAACATTTAAATCTTACATTCAATATAAATAGATGAATGGAAAACTAAAAACAAATTTCAGACAACTCATAAACAGATCAATAACTAAAAATTGATATATAGTAGGAAGTGGCATTTGTTTATTTAACTGAAGAAGGACTTAATTTTTTTTCTCATATTTATACCTTTGAAGCATCAAGTTCTATGTGCAGTCTGAACTCAGTTCTTCAGAACAAAAGAAAATCAAGGAATATCTTTACTTTGCATATTTCATCTTTGAGTGCAACATTATCAAATATTTTGCAAAGAATATTGATTGAGTGGAATTAGATACATTCTGTTATTAGCGGACTGAAGAAAATATATAGCAGATACAGTGATTATTGGAATGAACAACAAATGAAAACATATCTAATGTTGAATTGAAAGGCAATTCATTCGATTCTTAGATATTTTCTTCTCAACAGTCAGAGCTGCTCTGGCACAGCTCTGTGCAAGATGGGAATTGAAATTGTATCCTCTGGTCTGGTAACAGAGACACGACCAGAGTTGCACAAGATTCCTTCATAACATTCCCAACCAGGCTGGGCAGGGCTCAAAACTAATCAGATGTTTATTGTGATAATTGGATTGGAATTAAATGGTTGGATACTGTGTGCAATCTTCTGAAAATTCAGTAGTAATTTACAATAATGATGGGAGTTAACAAATGTCTTAATTTAACATGATTTTTATGATCACTTGTGGAACGACAACTTGACAGAATTGTGTGATTACTGTGCATTATAAATAAAAATGAATATAATTATTCTATATGTTCATAAGTTCCACATTTTCTGAAATGCAAATTACAATGTTTTTGATCTACATGTAAATTGGAACAAACTGATGAATTGGTCAATCAATGTGTCTATTCAGCTGAAGACAACTTTCATTCTTTCTGAAATATACGATTTCTAAGAAGTCACCATTTCCTGTGGTTGTTTAATGAAAGAAGAGAGAAGCCAACCCTTTTTTGTGTGCTTCAAAAAATTCATGGGGATTTCAATGATTTTGCACGTGAAAAATATTCAATTGTTATTGTGATTAAAAACACAATAAATGTTAACATTGAAGTGATTTCCAATCAAATCACTTCAAAAGTGTTTCCAAGTTTAAAATAAAAAGCAATATTCAGAATGATTGAGTGATTGTGCATTGCAATGTCCTTGCAGTAGTTATTATATGAAAACATAGTTCCACATGTACACCCCTTACCGAATTGAACAATTATTAGGTTTTGGCAACAAATCGATTTGAAATATTTTATTAATGAATTTAAGAATAATGAGGTATCTCCTCTTACTATTCCACTGAGTAACGTTAAGAAACGAAGAGGAATATTGCAGTGTAAATTAACTGGTGTTCTCTGAATTTCAATGGCTGAGAAGACTGTGACCTTTCAAATGAGCAAAAGTCAGATATTTACAAATGATGTTGCAATGGCAATTATTGGTCTTTTGTGGGTGTATTGGCCTTATCAAACAAGTTTTAATATTGTAGCACTCACACTAAGAAATATGGAAGATATTAAAAGCATTTTGTACTTGTTATAAAGCCTAAGTTAAAAGTATTGCGTAATTATTGTAATTGATAATTGTTTCTAAATCCTGATAGATAAATTGACTTAATATTTTGAATGCACTTTGCTCTGATGTCGATTGTATATTCATTAAGATTAATAAACTGAAAATTAAAATATAAAACGTGGCTTTAATAATTAAAAAATCTCAGCAACAATTGAACATCGTTCAACTTTTTTTTGGTTGGTTCATGTCTATTTTGTTAATGTAACTTTTATCATGATAAATGTTTAGATAAATGTCAGAGCTAGGAAGAAAATAATGAGGATGGGAAAGTGAGTATCATCATGAACTGAACATCGAGTTAATGACATTTGGTACAGGAAGTCATTCTGTAGCAAAAAACTAACAATTGTGTGATTATTTTTCATTGACAACTAATGTTGGAAGAAAATAAAACTACCTCAAAATGAAATTAAAATAAATATCATTTTGGAGGTCACATGATTTGAAAACGGAAATTGTCACTTAATGTGACATTTGAGCTGAAGAATCGTTCTTCCCCCCGCCACCTCCACGTGTAGTCCTGTCAATAATTTAAAATTTAGTATAAGTTGAACTAAATAACAAATGGATGTTCCTCCATTGTTTTCTTGAAAACAAAAATTAAGAAAATTAACATGAAAATGATATCGCTCTGCAAGGAATAATTTCACAGATAATAAGTGTTTATATTGAATTAAAATGTCACCATAGCAGTCGGAGTGATTTCCCCTGACAGGGAATGAAGACTGAGGAGATAGGCCGAACTCAGGCAAGTGGAAGATGTTTATTCATGCTGCAATCAGTTAATGCAGGGATCATCCCGCGAGGCCAATCTAGGAAGGGAGGTCCATGACACACTGTAACGTGCACAGTAAAAAACAGTATTTTTACACACCTTCTGTATTACAATGTCCACATGTAATGTGGTTACAGTCCTTCCCTCATGATACAGACACCCGATCCTGTAGAACACCTAATCTTGGATGAACATCGCTATGGATAGCCCGAGCTTCTTATTGCTTCATGGTGTTTTACAGGTGCTATAATCTCCAGGCCATGGGATCTCTGTGCATTTTATTTCCTCACATTACAAAATTAATTGCTGCAGTCCTTTGGGCCTCTCACTCTGCCTTATTCACGATTCTCAAGAATATGTAATTAGAAACTTTTTAAATGTTCCGAGATACTTTAAAATAGTAACTATTTCTGACAATCAAACCCTGTCTGTTTCCCTGACAGCCGCTGTGGAAGTTAGCTGGGCTCTATCCTGCAGTTGGTGTTTATTCATTCACTGGGACAATCATTCTTTCATTAATGAAAGTCAGGGTTGGTTATTTTTCTGTGTGCCTGCATTCTCTTATCACTATCTGGAATATGACTGTCTGGAATGGCATGCTTATGGACTTGGAGTAGGATTGTACAAAATGTTCTTTTTTAAACTTAAGACTGAAACAGACTGTTCGTCTTATTTATCTCCCCTCCACCATTTTGTGTTTTAATTCCAAGGCAGGCTGCTCGGGGCTTCCCTACAGCAGCAAATCAATAAGGATTTCAGCATTAAAATAAAAATCAACATTCGCAACTGTTAGGAAACAGTACCATGCAATATGCTTACGTCACTGCGACTTAATTCCACACTTAAAGCCGACTATACTGATTTGATCAATGATTACATATTAGATATAAGTAACAATTAGTGTTAAAACTAGTCACTGTAAACTTAAAATGATTAGAAATGTCATATTACAATCCGCAACATGTAGAATTGGAGTCTAAAACAATCAGACGTATCTTCATTTGTAAGGCTGAATATGAATCCAATGCTTTCTGTGAACATTCAAATGAGAAGATATCAGATATTTCCAGTCAGTGTTGGATGAGGAATCATTGCTTGGTTTGTGGTTGTGTTGACCTGGAATAAAAGATAATTTTTTCTTTGTAAAATTGGCACTACGAAATAATGATTTAAATTGAAATGTGAATCTCACGATATTTGCTACAAAACCTAAATTAAATTACTGTGTAATTGTTGGACGAACAATGAATTGGTAATCTATTTTAGAACACTGACACATTAAGTGATTCAATATTTCCAAACGGGTTTGCTGTGATGTGGTACTAAGCACATATGCTCTTAATTAAAAATTAAAATCATGGCAATTGAAAGAAAGATAAATACACATACCATGCGCTTATTGTAAATTCATGCAAAATTCAACTGCGGAATATGTTTAAAGCAGTTTTTCCTGAAATGAAAAGATAACTAGAATGATTAGCAGCAGGATGTAATCGCAAAAAAAAATCATTCAATGTGACTATTCAGCTGCAGGCAGCTCCCCTTCCTTACACACATGTATAACTTCCAACAATTCAAAATTTACTCTGATAAAGAAAAGAACATACGCATGTAAATTCTTTTTTCTTATTGACAAAAAGGTCACAAATTTGAAATTTTTTAGCTTTAAAATATTTAACTATTACTGTGATCAGAAATACAATAAATCTTCGTGTTGAAGAAAAATCTAATCAAATCAAATCAAAATACACATCGATATTCACAATAATTGGGAGAGTGAACACAACAATATCTTTCCATCAGTTAATGTACTGAGCCATAATTCCACTGTAATATCCCTTACTGGATTGATCAATTATTAGATATTAATAATAACTAAATTATTAATATGCTATAATTAAACTGAATATTAATGAGAAATCTCATTAATGTTTGAACGAGCAATGTGTCAACATAAAGATTAATTATTAGTGAAATGTCTAAGATATCTCTTCATCGATGAGGCTGAGATTACTTTGATTGTTGAAACGAGTAGCATTCAGATATTTATAATGAGCATTAGCTGCAAATCAATGCTTTTTGGTGTAGACCTGAAAGATTTTGTTATTGTAGTATAGGCAGTAAGAAATTATGATGTGCATCTCACCTTGCTGAATATTTTCAAGTTTTCTAACAGGTTTCTGGTCCAATCTTCAGTTTAACAAGGGTAATGTTGGGTCAGAACATCAATAACTGCAAACATTTTAAACACATCTCCATCAAAGTTGCTAATCTGAAAATTCAGAACAAATATCAAAAAATTACCTCTGTAAATTTAATTGACTATATTTTTAGATTATAGTCAAGTTCATTATCTACTTATTTTCTTCGTATTTCTGACACCAGTGGCTAAACATTGATTAGATTAAATGTCATATGAGATAGACATTAGCTTTCTCTCAAAGATCTGTGCAGCACAGGAATGGGCCATTTGGCCCATAACGTTGTGCTGAACATAATGTAAAAGAAACTCATCCCTTCTGCCTACCCTTGGTCCATACCCTTCCAAATTATCGAAATGAACATTAAAGAGCCTTAATGTATCTGCTTCCACCACCAACCCTCGAAGTTCATTCCAGACACCAATCACTCCCTGTGTACAAAACAAATTGCCCCTAACATGCCCCTTGAACTTTCCCTCCTAACCTTAAACACATGTCACATAGTTTTTGACGCTTCAACTCTGGGAAAAACTTTCTGACCGTCAACCCTATCTACGTATCTCATGATTGTACAGACTTCTATCAAATCTTCCCCCAGTCTCCACCACTTCACAAAAAAGCAATCTGAAATTTTCTCGCCTCTCCAAATCCAGGCAGCATCCTGGTAAACGCCCTCTGTACCCTCTCCAAATCCTCCATACCCTTCCTGGAACATGGCAAACAAAAGTGAATACAATACTTTAAGTATGCCTTAACCAAAATGTTAAAATGTTACAACATGACTTCGTGACTCTTGTAACCAGTTCCCTTACCAATAATGGCAAGCATGCCATTTGCCTTCCTAACCACCTAATTACTTGCATGGTCACTTTCAGGGAGCCATGGTCTTGAACGCCAAGATCCCTTTGAATAATAAAGCTGTTAGGGTCCTGCCATTAACTATCTACTTTTTTTAACATTTGAGTTTCCAAAGTGAAACACCTCACACTTGTCTGGATTAAGTTTCACCTTTAATTACTCTGCCCATATCTGCAATTTATCTTTTTCCTGCTGCATTATTTGACAACACTCAACATTGTCCCCATCTGCACTGAACGTTATATCATCTGCAAACTTATTAACTCACCCAATTAGATTTTAATCTATGTCACTTCTATATAATTGCATCACAAACAGAAGGGTTCCAGTACAGATCCCTGTGGAAAAAAGACAGAAAATGAGGGAAATGCAGAATTCTTGAAGAAATGAGGTTTTTTCAATGACAGAATAATTCTGATGAATAATCTTCTAAAGTGCGATTTTTTAAAAAAAATAAACCCAATATTTTAATTCTGAGTTTATTGATCTTAACGAATATCCAGTACAAACTGCTTTGAAAATATTGTATCATTTTAAGTGTCGCGTTCTCACATTAAATATTATTTAATTGTCATTTCAATTATCACACCATCATGAGATTTACATTTTCGTTCAATCCATTATTATTAGAGCCAGTATCATAATGAAATATTGACATTCTTTTCAGGTCAACACACCTGCAATCAACCAAAGTTCTCTCACCCAACACTCATTTTAACTCTCTCATTCTCTTTCATTTGAATTCTCGTATTAATGGAAGGATCATTAATCAGTCTTATCAATTTAGGAATTGCTAACTATTTTTCACATAAATATTTCATTTTTTTTTCCAACATATTGCACAATTACATCGCAATAAGAGTTTTCTCATCATTCTTAAATTTGTTATCAGCCATTTTAAAACTAATTATTACCAAAATCTAACCGGTAATCATTGTTGAAATCCAAAATCTCTAGCTGTATATGTGGAACTATGTCTCAGTACATCAACTGATACAAACAATATTGCACTCTACAATCTCTTAATCTTAGCAAAAATAATTTTAAGTGTGGAATCTTAGCTGGATTAAATTGGTTGTAAGAAAAAATGCAGTCTGAAGAAAGGTCACTGGGCCCAACTCTCTCCACAGATGCTGCCAGACCTGCTGAGTTATTTTCCAGCAATTACTGAGTTTGTTTGTGATTTCCAGCATCCACACATTTGTTTACATTCTTGTATTGATTGTATTTCACTTCAATTCTAACATTGCTACATTTCTGATTATTACAATAAGAGCTAAGTATTTTTCATGTTTAGCATTATTTAAATTTCACGTGTTCCTTGTGTAAATAAACCAGAATTAACAAATGTTTGTTCTATGCTTTTACAATAAATCTTGAATTCTTAGAAATCACATTTTTTTGAAAATGAGGGAAGTTGTTTTTCGCTGAGTAGTCACATTGAATGACTAATGCTTTATTTCCAATTCATGTGCATTAAAAAGCAGGTTAATTTTAATTTATGCAGATGAATAACTGCTTCAAACAAATTGACTTACTTGATTATCATGAGATTTGTGCTTATTTAAGAACATTGTTGCTTCGTTCCATCATTATTAGAAATTACTAATCCTTTTTATCGGTCCATTACACACTGGAACTGTCTATTACAATCCTAGTCCAATTATAACAATAAATATCTGAGCAGTTTTACTTGTGAATAAACACAGTAAGTATGTGATTATAGTCCTGCCCTTCCTGCATGGGAATATTATGGAGGGCTCTGGTTATGTGTACTAGTAGACCAGGAGCCATGGGTTCAATTCCCACCTTCAACAGAGATGTGTCAAAACACCTCAGAGTTGATTAGAAAATATCTAAGTGTCGACTGAATTGCTTTTCAACCAACACTGTCTCAACTTGTAACTGTTGTTCATTATAGTGATCACAACATCTTGAATTTATTTGCTTCACATCACTGATTAAAGACTGAATGTTATTACGCTGCTTCTAAATACCTCTCAACTTTTAATAACTTTGCAGTCTTAAAGATTCTACAGTGTAAATAATATTTAAGGTAAGGGGGAAAGATTTAAAAGGGGTCTGAGGGGCAACTTTTCCACACAGTGTGTTTCACATATTGGGATGAGCTGTGAGAGGAAGGGCAGTGGCTGGTACAATTACAACATCTAAAAGACTTTTGGACAGTTTATTGGATAGAAAACGTCCAAAGGGGTATGGGACAAACACAGTGAAATGGGACTGGTTTAGTTTAGGAAACCTGGCCGGAATGCCAAGTTAGGCTGAATGGCCTGTTTCCGTGCTGTATCAATCTAGCATTCTACAACTCAAACTTCACTGTGATTGGTAAAGGAAAGAACAAACGGGTGTTAATTCTATTTTGTATCCATAAAAAAGTGACATGAATTTTAAATAATTTTGCTCTTATTGTGATTAGAAATACAATGAATGTGAGCATTGAAGTGAAATATAATTTAATCAATTCAACTGTGTTTCCATGGTTAAAATAAAAATTGAACATTCACAATCATTGTGAGTTTGTACATTGCAATATCTTCACATTACTTCATGTACTGAGCCATTATTACACATTTATACCCCCTACTGAACTGAACATTAATTAGATATTAGCAACACTTAGATTTTCGAAAATCTATCAGTACACTTGTAAGAAGGAGAAATTTAATTTTGCTACATGACTGTGCAATGTGCGGATATGAACAGGAATTATTTGCATAATCTCGTGACTATTTAATGTTAATAAATAATTTACTTCTCAGGTACTGAAGCAGTCCAAGACCAAGTACAACAAGATCTGGACAATATCCAGGCTTGGGCTTACAGGTGGCAAGTAACACACATGCCACACAAATGCAGGCTATCACATATAAGACATAACCTAACCACCATCCCTTGACACTCGATGGTGTTACCATGACTGAACACCCACTATCAACATTATCCTGTGGATAATCATTGATCAGGAACTGAATTGGTCTCACCACATAAACACAGTGGCTACAAGAGTAATTTAACTCCTGGCTCCTGAAATCCTGTCCAAACGCTACCAGGCACAAGTCAGGAGTGTGATGGAATACTCCCCACTTGCCTGGATGAGTGCAGCCCTATAACAACACTCAAGAAACTTGATACCATCCGGAATAAAGCAGCCCGCTTGATTGGCACTGCTGCTGCTGAGCATCAGTGATGGTGAGGGTGGATGATTGTGGATGTCCTAGCTACAATCTCTGCCTCTTCTTATTAACAAAGATAAAAGAATCTTACATTGCTCAACTTTCTCATCAAAACCGAGTACAGTATTCACCCCAGCCCTCTTTTATACCAACCAGCAGCATTTCCACCACCAATAGCAGCTTCTCTTAAAATATTTTGTCAGTAACTTGTAATTAACTGGTTACTACAATTACAACTGAAAATGTGTTGCTGGAAAAGCACAGGTCAGGCAGCATCAAAGGAGCAGGTGAATCGACGCTTCGGGCATAAGCCCTTCTTCAGGAAGGTCCTGAAGAAGCAGTGAATCACATTTTGAAATGATCTTTCTGAACATAATATAGATCAGGTTAAAACTGAAGTAGGTGTCTTACACAACTTGCTGCAAGAACACAGACAGTAGAATCTGAGGTGATCATGAGGATGTGGAGGTGAATGTGGGAGACAAGCTGCGACTGTATTGGAGTAGTCACTGTGAGAGGGAACAAATGCTGGATGGAGGGTTTCAGCAGCTGATGGACTGACACTCAGGTGAGCCATCGGAAACTGAGCAAGTGACCACCATCTAATAGGACAGAGAAACTGATCCATCAGCCTGAAACTGACTGACCACGTGGCTGTCAGTGACTCCAACACAAGTGAATGGAAACATTGCTCAGAGCCTGTTTCTGTAACATTCAACACAACCAGGAAATGGAAAGTGAATAATGAGCTGAAAACAAGGCCACTGCTCTGTTAGAGTCAAAACCATTCAATGTTCAGTTATTGAACATTATTGACTCTCAGACTATTCTAACCTGCAGAATCACAGTAAAAGGGGAAAGTAAACAACATTCTTGGCAAAGACAGAATGAACCAACTGCTTGTATAAAAAACAGCTCAGAACAAAGGGGCTGAATCCTCCACAAACTGACAAACACAGGTACCATCAGATTTATAGATAGAGATTGGAATTCGTGAGAAAAACCCTTCCCTGCTGATGGTGTGTGGTAGACACCATTCTCAGTGAAAACTGCCACTTATTTCCTTTGAAAGGAATCTCTATTTTCCCTCAGAAAAAGCAGGTGTGTCGCGCACTTACAGACTGACTTACAGACAAAGGAAACCTAATCTGAGACTCGCAGGTTAATTAAGCTATTAGTGACAGTCCATTGCACGCAACAAGAGCTTCGACCACAACAGATTCTAGTGAAACCAACAATGCAATGAAAAAGGTGAATTCAAAATTTATAATCATACAGATTCTCTCAATCAAATAATCCCAGTCAACTTCCAAACATTTTAAAACTATTAATACCAATGTATACATATTTATTTCCTTTCCTAATTTCCTCCAAAAATATATCTGACTATTCTCTTCAAAATATATTTTAAATGGTCAATTCATAATCACAATTCATTTCCAATTATTCTTAGTGCAAAACAACCTGCAAACTAAAATAGTTTTCACGTCAATAAAGACACTGGAAAGTTTGTTATGTAGTTTTCCCATATTTCCAAATATTGTTTTGGTTCATTATTGCAGTGTAGCTAAAATTAAAGTCTATTTATTTTCTCTGATATCCTTCCATTACTTTATTCCCTAATAAGAATGCTTATGGTGTAATGGGTGACAAGCATTAAAATAAAATTGAATTTTCAATGCAAGTACTGGAACAAATAACCACATATTATTCAGTTCATTCATTGTCGTTGATTATCAGGTTTATTTTCACGGTATGATCACATTAAATTCACTTAAATAATCACAGTACAATTCTCACCTCTATAGATATGTCGAGTGAATGTCAAACTATTCTTATTTTAAGTTAAACCAAATTTACATTTTGCTCTGTTTTATTCCAGGAATGACAGGATATGTTACATTATTATGGGAAACAGGAACAAGTGAAGGTGTTGGCTCTCAGACGTGAGGCCTTAAAGCCAAAGGGCCAGGTGGTAGTTACAGTGGGGGGGAGTTACCCAGTGCCCCGCTGTCCTCAGAAGGCAGTGAGGATGGTGACACTGACTGGAACGGGTTAGATGGTGACGTGCCCATGTATGGACAGAGGGACGGCAATGGGTGCGATCACCCACCACACTGTAATGCCCAGAAGGCCAGGTCCATGGCACCACTGGGCATCAAAGGTCAACTTGGACAGACAGTAGGGAGCAACAAAGGGAACTGACAGAAACCAAACATGAACAGTTCACCTGCTGAATGACAGATGCTGGTGTGTTCACACCCAGCCTGATAGAGAAATGGTAGTAATGGACCTTATTGGGAGAATATGGATGAATTAGTTGAGGTACAGTCTCACTGATGATGGTGTTAGGCCAAAATCTCTGAGGCCAAGATACCCTGACGTGTACAGCAGAACCTGTCTCTGCAAAGTGAGGGTGAGGGTGTGAGCCGACGCCCCCCCAGTGCACAGCCGATGAGTGCCTCCAGGCATTTACAGATACTACAGGGATACACTGGGGAGGGGACAGACTGAATGGGCTAAAATCACCTTGATGACCCAGGGACCCAAGGGTATTATCGAGGATCATACAGAGAGGAAGCCTGAGGTGTGTAAGGACCATGGGGGAATACCAAACCCCAACCTGTGATGATGAAATCGGTTTGATGTATTTAAAAGATGACATGGGACCCTATTTAATTGTAATTATAAACATGGGACTCCCAGTGGGAGATCATTCTAACCACATTCTGAATTGGGACATGAGAGCTGAGAAAAACTCAGAAACACAGGGAGGGTAGTATTGTATAGGGAAGGTACTGCAGTACAGGGAGGGTAACCAGACTCACAATGTTACAAGGGAAGCAGGAAAGGGCACATAGACAAGGAACGTAGGCAAAGAGAGGGAGATAGATCTTCACATTGTGTGTGTACCTGTGCTCACGTAGGCACATGACGCTGTGTTTGGGAACCAGCAGAACAAATATTAATAAAAGGAGCATCTATATCAGTTACCGACATGGATTTGCCCCTCACCCCTCAATTACTAAAATGAGGACAGTTGGAGAGGGAATCAAGGAAGCTGGATGAAATAAATCTGTCCCAATGCAGATCATGGACACGGCAAAATATATTCAGATATGGGAGTGGGACACTGAGGAAGGGACCATTCTGGGAGTTCCCATTTTAGAACAGTTCAGAGCAACTATTGATGTAGAGGCACAAACTCTAATATGGGAACAATCTAGCCAGGCCCAGGACAGGAAGCAAAGGAGAGGCGACATCTCCAGAGTAGTTACCTTGCAGGGAGACTGGAACAGTCAGGGAATCTGTGGAGTTATAGCTAGGACCCAAACAGCAGGGCGGGTAACTCAAACAGGAATGCGGGTTAATATCTGTAGATCCTGTAAAGATCGAGGGCCCTCTCACTCCCCACGCAAACCGGATCCCATTAAAGCTGGGGCTGAGGAGGCAATAATTGTGACAGTAACAGATTGAGAGAAGCAGGGAATAGTCAGACCAACAGTATCCCAGACTAACTCACAGAAGCCAAACGGCTCATCCCACCTCACTCTTGATTACACCTCCCTCAGTAAATCTGCCACTAAAGAGTATCCTACAGTAGTGAACCACACCACTTTATTTAATGGATTAAAATTGCAACAATATACAGTCTCAGCCTTTGATATTGTGAATGGGTTCCTGTAGACCTAGAACGGTCAGGAAAAGCTAGTATTTACTGTCTGAGGAAAGCAATAGACCTGGATCCAGTTACCTCAGGGACCTCATAATATTCCAGTATATCCCACCGATACATGGCTGATGGAGTGCTTCGATTTAATCTTACCAACACCTCATTACCTCAGTTGGAGAGAAAGAACACATCCGGATATTACACAGAGTATTGGGTCAGGTCAGGCAGGCCAGGCTTAAAATTAACCCACAGAGCATGGGAAGGTAGGGAGAGATGTACCTGGGACATCACATCAGGAAGATCAAATCAGGAAGGGAGGGGGACAATCCCAGTGGAACGAAAGACCATGATTTCAAAACTATTCACCCCCACACCAAGAAGGGGATAAGGCAAACTTTAGGATTGTTTAATTATTGGAGGACTTTTGTGGAGAATTACCCAGAAATGGCAGAACCATCACGAGCCCTGACAGAAGCGCGGACATTAGCCAGGGGTCAGGCAGTCAGCATATACACAGACAGACAGCATGCCTTTGGTATAGTTCATGACAAAATGATAGCCTGGGCTCGGTGAGGGTACATCACCCTGTCTGTGGGCACGTAGCACATGAAGGACAGGTCAGAGAGTTAGTGGAAGCAGCTAACTTTCCCAGTGAAGCAGCAATAATGAAGATTAGAGCTCACAGGGAAGTAGAAACCCCACACCAATGGGGCAGTGAGTTTGTGGGTAAGGCAGGTGAATAGACAATAGACAATAGGTGCAGGAGTAGGCCCTTCTGCCCTTCGAAACAGCACCACCATTCATTATGATGATGGCTGATCATCCTCAATCAGTATCCTGCTCCTGCCTTATCCCCATAACCCTTAATTCCACTATCCTTAATAACTCAATCCAATTCTTTCTTGAAAGCATCCAGAGACTTCGCCTCCACAGCCTTCTGGGGCAGAGCATTCCAGACACCCACCATTATCTGGGTGAAGAAGTTTATCCTCAACTCTGTTCTAAGTGGCCTACACCTTATTTTTAAACTGTGTCCTCTGGTTCAGGACTCACCCATCAGCGGAAACATGCTTCCTGCCTCCAGAGTGTCAAATCCTTTAATAATCTTAGATGTGAAATACTGACTGAAACAGGGCAGACATTTGAGGAGATGGCAATGGTCGTAGCTACAGAAGTGAGAGAGGAAGGTTTAAAGATATTCCCAGAAACAGTCCTACAACAGGAGAAACAGGAATGGGAAAAGGGTGGGGCAGTAATAGGACACAACAGAGTCTGGATGATCCAGCAGTGCCACTACACTGTATAAGACAAACATTATTAAAAACATATCATGGGCTGGCCCATATTGGGGAGGATAAAATGCAATATCAGATGATCCACTACAATCCTTGCCTGGAACAGGGAGAAATACAGCAAGGTTTTGTCGAAAGTGTGTAGTCTGTTCAAAGTGTGAGCCAGGGGAAAGCAATAAAATGGAGGCAGCAGCAGGGACCCAGGGGCCCATAGGAACAATTACAAATGGATTTTACACACACACATCCCAATCCCAGGGAAGGAAATCCTGCTGGGTTTCAATAAATAGGTTTACTCAGTGGGTGGAAGCATTCTCCTGCAGATTCTGAACAAGGGACAAATCTTACAGGGAACATAGCTAAAGAGCAATGTGCCCTGTTTGGTACTGAACAGAAATCCCAACCCCCATACCACCCCCAGAGCTCTGGGACAGTAGAAGGAATGACGCAGACACTGAAAGCTAGTCTGATGGAGGCTCTCTCAGAGACAGGACAGCGATGGGTTAGAGTACTCCCCACCAGCCTAATGAAACCGAGGACAACCGCAGCAATGCGGATGGGACTGTCCCCCTTTGAATTAGTGACTGGATGGACTATGCAGATGCCACAGGGTATGGTAGTGGGAGGGCCGGAGATGTGTGGTAGTGGGAGGGCCGGAGATGTGTGGTAGTGGGAGGGCCGGAGATGTGCAATGACAAGGATAGGGTTAAAACATTTGTGAAAGAACTGGCAAAGCAGCTGCATGAGCTGAGAGAATCAGAGACTGGGAAAGGAAACATGGAAATATCCGAGCTGACATTCCAAATCCTGGAGTTCAGGTCAGGTGGAAAATATTACTGGAACATATGAAGTAAACACATCAAAATGCTGGACTTATCTGGGGGAGCCAGAGAGGGACCCCTCCCATCATGTATTAGTAAGGAGCTCTGAATAAACGTTGGTCGTGCTGCTCAACCCAGAACTCAAGGCTCCTCTTTGATATTTCTCCCAGCAACAGTTGTGCAGGGGCATGTTGCTGGCTGGAGGTCTATGGCTAGTGCTGTTCCACAAGGATCAGAACTGGAACATCTGTTGCTTGTAATGTATATAAATGAAAAGTTTGAAAATGTAAATGTTTTAATGAGCAAGTTTGTAGATGGCACAAACTGTTGAAGTTGTGAATCGTGAAGAATGATGTCAAAGGATACAGCAAGAAAGAGATGAGTCAGAAAGTTTTGTGGAGAAATTGCAGATATATTTTAATTCAGACAAGTGTGAGGTAATGCATTTTGGAAGACACAAAGCAAGAGGAATGTATACAATAAACGGAAGGGTCCTGAGCAGCCCTGATATACAGAGGGATCTTCAGTTGCAAGCTGAAAGATCCCTGAAAGTGGTGAAGGAGGTGAATGGCAGGCTTGCCTTCTTCTGTCAGGGGAGTGAATATAAAACTATAATCAGGCCACCTTTGGGGGATTGTGTGCCATTTTGATCACCACATTACAGGTAGAATGTGAAGGCTTTTGGGAAGGTGGAAACAGGTTTACCAGGATGTTGCCTGGATTGCCTGGAGCGGTTAGAAAATCTTGGATTGTTCTCTTTGGAAAGTCAATGGCTGTGGGGTGACCCAACTGGCACAGACAGAGTTTGTAAACCATGGTTTACTACAGAAATTGTATCTCTTGTGAAGAAGAAGAAAGAGGCTTATGTGTTGATGAAGCAATAGAGAGTTACAGATCAGCTAGGAAGGATTTAAAGAGAGAGTTAAGAAAAGCAAAGGGAGGACACGTGCAGTCTTTAGCAAACAGAATAAAGGATAACCCTGAAATTTTCTCTTGGTGTGTGAAGAATAAAAGGGTGATTAGGGTAGGAATAGGGCTAATCAAAGACATAAGTGGGAAGTTGAGTGTGGACCCTGCAGAGATCGGAGAAGTGCGAAATGAATATTTCTCATCGGTGTTTACACAGGAAAAGGAGAATATTGTAGAGGACAAAAATGAGGTACGAGATATTAAACTAGAAAGGATTGAGGTTAGTTACGCAGAGGTGTTATCAATTCTAGAAGGAGTGAAAGTAGACAAGTCCCCAGGACGGATGGGGTTTATCCGTGGATTCTCTGGGAAGCTAGGGAGGAGATAGCAGAGCCTTTGGCTTTGATATTTGAGTCATCATTGTCTATGGGTTTAGTACCCGAGGACTGGAGGATTGCAAATGTTGTGCCCTTGTTCAAAAAGGGCAGCAGAGATGACCCAGGTAATTATAGACCAGTGAGCCTTATTTCCATTGTAGGAAAGTTTTTGGAAAGGATTATAAGAGATAACAGTTAGAATCATCTAACAAGCAACAATTTGATTTCAGATAGTCAACATAGTTTCGTCAAGGACAGGTTGTGTCTCACAAAACTCATTGAGTTTTTTGAGAGGGTGACCAAGCATTTAGATGAAACTAGGGCAGTTGACGTGGTATACATGGACTTCAGTAAAGCCTTTGATAAGGTTCCACATGGTAGGCAGATGGAGAAAATGCAGAGGCATGGAGTTGATGGTGATTTAGCAGTTTGGATTAGAAACTGGCTTTCTGAAAGAAGGCAGCGAGTGGTGGGTGATGGAAAATATTCAGTCTGGAGCCCAGTTACTTGTGGTGTTCCACAAGGATCTGTTTTGGGACCACTGCTGTTTGTCATTTTTATAAATGACTTAGACGCAGGCATAGGTGGATGGATTAGTAAATTTGCATTCGACACTAAAGTCTGTGGAGTAGTAGACAGTTTGGAAGAATGTTACAGGTTGCAGGGGGATTTAGATAAACTGCAGAATTGGGCTGAGAGGTGCAAGTGCAGTTCAATGCAGCTAAATGTGAGGTGATGCACTTTGAGAAGAATAACAGGAAGGCAGAGTACTGGGTCAATGGAAAGATTCTTGGTAGTGTGGGTGTGCAGAGGGATGTTGGAGTCCATGTACATAGATCCCTGAAGGTTGCCACCCAGGTGAATAGTGCTGTTAAGGCGGCATATGGCATGTTAGGTTTCATTGGTAGAGGGATTGAGTTCTGGAACCGCAATATCATGCTGCAACTATACAAAATGCTGGTGTGGCCACAGTTTTAATATTGTCTACAGTTCTGGTCGCCCCATTACAAAAAGGATGTGGAAGCATTGGAAAAGGTGCAGAGGAGATTTATCAGTATCATGCCTGGTGTGGAGGGAAGTTCTTATGAGGAACGGCTGAGATCTTGGATCTGTTCTCATTGGACAGAAGGCGTCTAAGGGGGTGATTTGATAGAGACATACAAGATGATCAGAGGATTAGATATGGTAGACAGTGATAGTCTTTTTCTTAGGATGATGATGACAGCTTGCACAAGAGGGCACAACTACAAATTGAGGGGTGATAGATTTAAGACAGATGTCAGAGGCAAATTCTTTACACAGAAAGAGTGGTAAGTGTGTGGAATGCCCTACCAGCTAAGGTAGTCAACTCAGCCACATTAGGGAGTTTTAAACAATCCTTAGATAAGCTCATGGATGATTTTGGGATAGTGCAGGGGGACGAGTTGAGAAAATTCCACAGGTCGGCGCAATATTGAGGGCCGAAGGGCCTGTTCTGCACTGATATGGCTTTGTCTAATTCCTATTAAATATACTGTCTCTGTGGGTAAGGCAGAGATTTGTGAAGAAGAGTCTCTACAAGTAGACACTCAGCTACTTTAGAGACACTTTGAAACTCTCGCCGGCTGTCCAATAATAGATCTACTGCTGTTGTGCAGAAAACTTGCATCGTCTGGATTTGTGGAACAAAATAGGCATCAACAATGAAGGATCTGAGTGATTTTCAGACTGCGATGTACAGACTTACTGGAGTGGTTCACTGATGAAGAAAATGCAGTCACTGGATTGATTTGAAGAAATTGTGATTTTCTTTGAAGTGAAGAAGTTAGATATGTTTTTGATAGAGCTGTATAAGATTATAACAGACCAAGATATAGCAGACAAAAATATCTGCATTCGATAGGTGATGGCACAAGAGATAAGGTCAGATGTAAGGTTTTGAGACAGCGGGAGATGAGCAAGTGTTTCTGCTGGCTGTATTGGCTGGAAATATGCAGAACATGTTGCCTATTATGGTGGTGCAAGGAGAGAAGATCAATGATTGATAAAAACAATTAGATCAGTTCGGAGGGAAATAAACTTGCAGAGTTTGGGGTACGTATGGGAATGAGAATATTGGATTCTGCAACAGAGAGCCAGCTTGGATTTGATGGGTCTCTTTCTGTGCTTAATGCATTTTATTTGGACTTGCTTAACTTGCTCTGGTCACCGATGAAGTTATCATTTAGGTAAATCTGCTCAGTGTTCCTACTCAGACCAATACAGGCTGTCCCTCCACAGCAGGAGATAATGTTTACTGTTTTATACTGGGTTCTTTGGGGGGGGGGGGGGCTAACGGTGTGTGTAACAGTCTGCTAACATTTATCTGAAATGGCAAAACCCCAGTGCAGCCAGACTAGGGACAGACCCTGGAAATGTGGGGAATGCCAGAAGGGAATTCTTTACCCATCCCACCTGGAAATTGGCCAAACCAGTCAGACTGGGGAGTTGTTCACCTTCTGTGTGTATGGGGGGGGGGGGGGGGTGGAGAGGGGGGGGGGGCGGGGAGGGGAGATGGGATTCACTCAGGCATCCATCCTGCTGGGACACCAGTCAATTTACTGATAGCCACAGTTGAAGGATTTTTTTCCTCTTTTTCACGCCAAGTAATGAACAATGGTTTTGGCAGCTCAAAAAGTTGTGCACAGAGAGATCTTAGCTTTGGAAATGTTCACAACATTGTTGAACATGTATAGATTCACACTGGGTACAGATTTTTATTTTCCTTTATTCATTCACAGGATGAGGATGTCGCTGGCCCGGCAGCATTTACTGCCCATCCCTAATTGCCCAGAGGGCAGGTAAGAGTCAACCACATTGCTGTAGGTCTGAGGTCACAATGTAGGCCAGACCAGGTAAGGATGGCAGCTTCCTTCCTGAAAGGGCATTACTGAACCAGATGGGTTTTTCTGACAATCGATTAATGGTCATCATTAGACTCTGAATTCATAAGTTTTTTTTTATTGAATTCAAATTCCCCCCTATCTGCTGCAGCAGGCTTTGAACCCAGGTCTCCAGAACACTATCTTGGGTTTTAGATTAACTGTCTCGCGACAATACCACTCGGCCAAGACTTCCCCACATCGCTGTCCATCTGCACAGAGTGAACAGTGATTGTCTGGTTCATCAGAACTGGGTAATCACACATACGTTTGCTCAATGATTGCAGGAGTTGGATGTTGATTGGCTGTTGACATCCATCTCCGAACCATGTATTCTGGGGTTTGTTTCTGATGATGATTAGAAGCATCATCAGTCTTGTTATCTTTTGGGGATAAAACCAGTTTCAATTAGCTTTCTGTTAAATGCATGGCAATCAATTCTATCTCACAACTCTCAGGCAGATTCGTTGTTGTAGAAGAACTCTCCTTCTCCCCAACCTCCTCCACCCTCACCTCCAACAGTACAATAATCTCATTGTCTCACTCATAATCATAAAGAGACACTATCTGATTAGCTGCTTCTTTCCCTACTCATATGTCAAGTTGGATCTTAAACTCCCCTTACTGCAGTTGTGATCCTGCATTATTGTACAATGTTGCTCCTATTTCATGTTTTGGCCTATCAGTGTTCATGAAACTGCATGTCGTATATGGGGCCAACAGTGTAAGAGTTTAGCTCTTTCCATCCAACAACAGCAGTCGAATTGTACTCCAACAAAACTTACAGAATCACGGCCAAGCATATCCCCCAACTTATCTCTTACCATCAAACCAGAGTATCAATCCTCATTCAACTGAGAGAATTCAGGAGGGCATGTCAGTAACATCAGCATGAATACCTAAAAATTAGGTGTTAACCTGATGAAGTTACCAAAGAAGACTACTTGTGTGCCTAACAGCATAAGCGGCAAATGATAGAGAGTGAAGCAATCCAGGAAACAACAGAACAGATCTTAAATCTGCAGTCCAGCCACATCCAGTTGTGAATGAAGTCAGCGCACAGCTGGAATTCTGAGGACAGTTCTCTTCAAGATATTAACCAACAAGAATGTCAGACTGGATTAATCATTATAAAATTCCAGTCCGTTTGATATTCATATATTTACAATCAGTGTTCAATTCACCAAATGTAGCTGAATGTAAAGATAATCTTCAAGTGACTGTAACAGTGGAGACATCTGAATACTTGATCAGCAACTTAAAGCCTGTTGTGTTTAGATAGTAATACTTTTTAAAATCACTTTAAAATTAAGGTGACTTCAGTATAATGGAAGAAGTTGATTGGTGGGGAGCTGATAATCTTGTTTTAATCTGAAGTTAATTGAGGATTAGTTAACAAATAAACACATGGTAGGGAATCCCAGCCCCATGGAGTGCACATCCAGTTCCATGTGGGAAAACCAGGACACTTCTTGTGTGAGTGACAACCACAAGAACACGGAGGTGACATGGGAAATGTCAGGAACACTCGTTTGACTGCGGTTCAATTACTGCACACACTTCTGATCCCCTTATTCCAGGGTTGATGTGATCACACCAGAGAGGGTACAGAGGAGATTGATCAGAATGTTTCTACAATTGGAAAATTTCTGCTCTGAAGAAAGGTTGGATAGGCTGGGGATGATTTCCAAGGAGGATGAGCTGAGATTTAATTGAAGTGATAAAATGCTGAGGAATCCAGATCGAGTGGATAGGAAGGAGCTATTCATTAACTGAGAGGTCAGAAACTGGAGGTTTTAGATTGAAACTAATTCCCAGAAAGAAGGGGAGGGGAGAATTCATTTCACTCGGAGATGGAGGCGAGCAGGAACTCACTGATGGGGTGGCAGAGGCAGTAACCAGCATCACATTAGAATAAAAGGACATGGATCTAACTGAGATGCTGGAACATGCAGGGCTGTGGACTAAAGTCTGCAGAATGGGATCATTGTGATTGATTTAACATTTCTCAAGAATATTAAAGTCAAGTCCAATTTGAGAATTTATGAACATCATCCGACCTGAATTCCAAATGTCAGAATAAATTTATCAGAAAGTTACAGCACAGATCGAGGCCACTTGGCCTATCCTGCATGTGTTGGCTGTAATAGAATGACCCAGGCTTTACAGCGTTCTGTACTCACCAATGAGAGCAACAATTTCAGACTGTGTACTCTGCCCTCTATGTTGTTATAATCTGTTTTCTCAATGTATTTCTTTGACAGCTGCTCACCTTGTTTCCTGGTTTCTTTCCCAGCCCTAACTCCATTCCCCATGGCCTTGAGGGACTACCATTTCTGCAATTTAATCTCTCCTGCCTTCCCCCGTGTGACAGACTGTCTTTTTGTCCTTGTCTCACCCCCACCTTGCTCACAAGCTGTTACATTTCTGATGGTTCCCAGATCTCTGTGACTTCACTGCGCATCCTGGGTCAGAGGCACGAGTTTTGAATTCTCTTCATGAGATAATTGGAAATCTGTCTGGCTGCAATTTCCCCCAGATTTTATTTTGAAAAAAAAAGAGGATTTGCGTCAGAGTCAAGTATTTGTGAGCCTTCATCCACAATCCTGAGCACTTAGACATAATATGTGACCCTCCCACAGATGTGCCAGTTTGATGGATTGGCCGTGCTAACATGGCCTGTAGTGTGTAGTTTAGGTGGGTTGGGTTAGCCATGCTAAATGTGGGGTTATGGAGGTAGGGTGGGACAGCAGGTCATTGCAGACTCGATGGACCAAATAGTCTCTTTGTGCACCTGAGGGATTCTGTAATTCTAACTAGTTGTGATTGTTGTCACATTTTCCTAAGTCCAGGTTCATTCAACTCAGGTATATGCTGCCTTTTGTGTTTATGTGTGCACCTGTAGTGTTAGGTAAGGGGTAAATGTAGGGGTATGGGTAGGTTGCGCTTCGGCGGGTCAGTGTGGACTTGTCCACAGTCTCCATGATTGTGCAGACTCAGTGGACCAGCCATGGGAAATGCAGTGTTACAGGGATGGAGTGCTCCAGGTGGGATGTTCTTTGGATGGTTGGTGGGGTTTGATGGGCCAATGCTCTGCTGCCACACTGTTGGGATTCTATTCTATGATTGAGGATAAAGGCTATTCTATGATTGAGGATAAAGCAGGGTGTCCTTGGAGAGGCGGTAATAACTGGAAAGCTGAATCCAAAAATCACCACCTTCACCAAAGGAGATTTTCGGAAAATGACAGATAGTCAGGTGGATTAGCATTCCAATCTTAGATAGTGAGGAAGCGTGTAGGAGATAATGATTTTGCAATTTTAAACTGAGGGGAGACAGTGATTTATGGTTTTAGATTACGTCGTACATTCGCAGTGTCCAGAGTACGTTGTTGTGAATATCCATCCTGTACTTTATTACAAAGCCAAGGTCACTGACAATGAAAACCAAAACACCCAGGAAACATCGCCTCACCTCGTCATCTGATAAAAGAATTCTGATAAGTCTGGTTGACCTCAGAACAAAGATGGAAAGTTGGAAGATTGAATCCAATCCCAAGATCCAGTGCTTAAACAAAAGGAGACTACAATAGGATGAGGCAGGAGTTGGCTAATGTAGACTGGAAACAAAGACTGTATGGTGGGAAAGTTGACGGACAGTGCGGGAATATCAAAGACATTTTTTGAAGTGCTCAGCAAAAGTATATATCAGTGAAAAGGAAGGACTTTAGGAAAAGGAATAATCTGCCGTGGGTGGCTCAGGAAATAAGAGTCTATCAAACTGAAATAGAATGCATACAAATTGGCAAAGACCAAGGAGATGAGAAAAACTTTAAAGATCAACAGAAAGCGAGATGGGATTGGGGGAGAAAAGTGATTAATAGCTATCCCCAGGGCTGGAATAACAGTTTATACTACTGGAGGGGAACATGTTGTTTGGGGAACATATGGCCTCTAATTGTTGAAGCACTTAACTGTTACCATAGAGATAATCCTGATCAAGTTAAAAATCACAGCACACTCCAAAAACTTGTACTTCCAAATAATCCTGTTGGACTATAACCTAGTGATGTGTGGTTTTTAACTTTGTCCACCCCACCACCAGCTCCTCCACATCAGAATCCCGACAGTCAGCCCCACTGAAACTGAAGCGCCTGTCACATACTTGAGGGAGCCACGGGGGCGTGGGAGAGGGGTGTGTGGTTTAACCACAAAGTGCTGAACTGAATTAGACTTTCTAACTAGCGTTGCCATGGAGATAATACTGAGAGACAGTCTCTATTCAAAGTTCCAAACCATAAAGATATAAGAGTGGGAGCGGCACATCGGACAGGCGGGGAGTTACCTGATGCTTCCTGGAGGTGTTCTGTATGTACACTATCCAGGTAACTGCCATGTCTCATCAATAAAGACTCAAAGAAGACCTCGCAGAGTTCTGTGCCCAGTTATTCCTATCCTGCAGGGTTCAGGAATATGAGCACACAGCAGTCAGTCTTCACAGTGGAGGATACGAAGAACATGCCAGTAATTGATAAGGAGACTGAGGAAGGTGAGGACCGAGATAATAACCATTATCGTGAAAGAGTTAGAGCTGGGCAAGTTAATGGAGCTAAAGGTAGACAAGTCTCATTGCCCTGATGGAATACATCCCAGGATACCAACAGAGTTAGTGGGAGAAATAGCAAATGCACTTAGAGTAGAGTCTGACAGCAGAGACAGGCCTTTTGGCCTAAACTGGCCCATGCCGACCAGAATGTCCATCCACGCTAACCCCATTTCACTGCACTTGGCCCATTTGATTCTGACCCTTTCTTATCCATGTATTTGTCCAAATGCCTTTTACCTGTTGAAAGTGTTCCTGCCTGAACCACATTCACTGGCAGCTCCATCCATATACATACCACCCTCTGTGTAAAACAGTTGCCCCTCAGCTTCCCTTTTATTCTTTCTCCTCTAACCTTAAACTGATCCAATCAAGCCGTCCAATCCTAGAGTTCCTGGGAAAAAGACTGAGTGCATTCTCCTTATCCATGCCTCTCATGGTCTTATACACTTCTAGAAAAGAACCCCCTCAGTTTCCTCTGCTCTAAACATAAAATCCTCGCTTGTCCAACCTCTCCCTATAACTCAGACCCCTGAGCCCTGGCAACATCCTTGTAAATTGTTCTGCACTTTTTACAGTTTAATAACTGAAACCTCCATTACATTCCTCATATTTCCAGTGTTTCCCCGCGGGGCTGGAACCGATGTGACAATGCCAATGGATTACAATCCATGATCGAGAATGAACCCCTTTACAACAATCCCGTTTTCATAGTGTTTCCCATGGTGCAGGTATCCTTGTGTCTTTCTGGTTGTATGGTTAATTAAAGACCTGTCCTTCTACAAAGCAAAGTTGTGGCTTAATTGTTCCTGGGAAATGTGCCATGATTTCAAAAACAAAAAATCAGAATTTCAAAAACAAATGAACTCTCTCTCCACACTCACCATGCTGACATGGACTTGGCTGTGTCTCAGTACTTTCCCAGTCACACTGAGATTTGAAATATTCGCCCACGGACAGAATGCACACCTTTCCTTCCAGATGAAAAGGCCAATGATATTCAGATCAGCACGGATCAAGTAACTATCAGATCTGAACATGAAGTTCCATTTGAATTTCTCATCCGCAAATCCACCCTTTCAGTACCATACAACAGAGCACACAAGTTACCACTGTTAATACAGGATGGAAATTCAAAAGCCAATTGTAGTATTAAACTGTAGTTTCCTTGTTCCCCCAAAGCTTTAAAACACAGTCTCACAATTTCTCTCTTCTGTGAACTGAAATCCAAACCAATCCCCCCACTCCTTTCCTCCACACCCAGTTCTCACACACTCTCTCTTCGAATTCAGTTTCCTAGCTCCTGATGAGAACCATCCTGCATACACTGCTTCCTGCACACTCTGGCCAAGACCCATCTGACTAAAATGAGCCAAATTAGAATTCTAATTGCAGGTCCATCCTTGTCCCTTTCCATAACAACCCTGAATCTTCACAAAAGAGTTCTGATAACTTTCTGCAAAACACTGCCCCACTGATAGTCTGATCACATGTCAGGGTAGCAAGAAAGGGGTCATTCCTCTGGGTCCTGCTCCCAGAGGGATGAAGCTGCTAATGAAAGATTAATCCCTCACACCCACAGCCTCCTTCCCAGACACTGACCTATGCTGCACATACTCCCACAATTGGTCAGCACTGCGCCCGTGCACTTGTCTCCCCTCCTACAGCACGTGCTCCCGATCATACAGGAGTCCGGGTGATTGACAGCAGCTGCTGCCCAATATATGAGAATCCCGACAGTATGGAAACAGGCCCTTCGGCCAAACAAGTCCATACCGACCCTGCAAACAATAACTTACACAGACCCATTCCCCTGAACTAATGTAAATAAAACTCTGGGCAATTTAGAATGGTCAACTCACCTGCCCTACACATCTTTGGATTGTGGGAGGAAACCGGAGCACCCGGAGGAAACCCACTCAGACACTGGGCGAATGCGCAAATTCCACACAAACAGTCGCCCGTGGCCGGAATCGAACCCGGGTACCTGGTGCTGTGAGGCAGCAGTGCTAACCACTGAGCCATCTCTATCGATGGGAGGGGGCGGGGCTGGAGGACAGGGACAATGGAATTGTGAACAGTGAATGAATATGGTGACCCCTGGGGGATGGACAGGTCAGTGAGGGACAGGATCAGTGCAGCAGCAGGAGGGGATCCTAGACAAACTGAGCAATGGGAGAGTCTGACAGGAGAGAAACTACAGGAACGTTCTGTTTGGAGACTCAGGCAGGGACAGCTGGGAGACAGTATGGCCTGGTGGCTTGGGCAGGTTTACTAATCAGCCTCTTCAAAGATGCTGTTTCTCAACTCTGAGCCTGATCCTCCTAGTCCAGAGGTAAGGACACTTCCACTATTTCCTGGTGGGTAAGGGATACAGGGACTACCTTTCAAAAGGAACTCACCTGTGTTGGTGACATTAACAAGACTCAATACAAACTCACTGACAAAATGCTGGCGTACTTGAACTTCATCCAGAATGTTAACACCTACAACTGGGCAACGCAGACCCCAATGTACAGAGTTAAATCCTGGATACTAATAACAGCCTTGTGCATGGGAAATCATATCTCATTAATTTGACTCCGTTTTTTTGAAGTAGTAACAAAGAGGATTGCTGAGGTCAGAGCATGGACATGATCTACATGGACTTCAGTAACGTGTTTGACAAGGTTCCTCATGGGAGACTGGTCAGCAAGGTTAGATCGCATGGAGTACAGAACTGGCTCGAAGGTAGAAGGCAGAGGGTGCTTTTCAGGCTGGAGGCCTGTGACCAGTGGAGTCTCACAAGGATCGGTGCTGGATCCACTACTTTTCATCATTTATATCCATGATTTGGATGTGAACATAAGAGGTATTGTAAGTGAGTTTGCAGATGACACCAAAATGGGAGGGGTAGTAGACAGTGAAAAAGATTACCCCAGGGTACAAGAGGATCTGGATCAGATGGGTGAATGGGCTGAGGAGTTCAGTTTAGAAAAATGCGAGCTGCTGCATTTTGGAAAAGCAAACTTTAGCAGGACTTATACAGTTAATAGTAAGTTCCTGGGGAGTGCTGCTAAACAAAGAGTCCTTGGACTGTAGGTTCATAGTTCCTTGACAGTAGAGTAGCAAGTAGACAGGATAGTGAAGGCCACAGTGGTCTGCTTGTCTTTAATGGTCAGAGCATTGAGTATAGAGGTTGGGAGGTCATATTGTGGCTGTACAGGACATTGCAAAAGTTGCCGAATCAATATTCCATATAATTCTGTTCTCCTTCGTATCAGATGGATGTTCTTAAACTTTAAAGAGATCAGAAAAGAATTATAGCATGTTGCCAGGGTTGGATAGGCTGTTTTCCCTGGAGCGTCAGAGGCTGAATGGTGACCTGAAAGAGATTTTTAAAATCAGGCTGGGAATGGAGAGGGTAAATAGACAAGATATTTGCCCTGCAGTGGGGGGAGTACAGAACTAGGGGACTGGGAGGGAGGGTAGGCAGACAGGGGGTGGGTGGATCGAGAGGGGTGAGACTGAAGTGGGTGGGGAAAGAGAGGGGGGACAGAGAGGGGTGGCACAGAGATGGGTGGGGACAAAGAGTGGGATGAGAGGAGGGGAACAGGCAGGGGGAACGGGGCGGTGGCAGGGGTAACAGGTCGACAGGGTGGGGGGTAGGGACAGGCTGACGGGGGGGATGGACAGAGTGGGGGGAGACGGGGGGGGGGGAAGAGAGGGGGAAGATAAAGAGCTATTTTATAGATCTAAAACTCAACCCTGTTCCTGTTTCCTCCTCCTCACCTTAATTCCGTCTGAAGGGCTCAGAATAACTGTATCGTTCTTGGAAAGTAGAATTTCAGGGAGATCAGGTGCTTAACGTGGCATTTTGGGACACGAACATTTAATGGAATGTGCTGATCAATAAATGTACTCTGGTTCGATTCCACTGTCTGTGTGGTGTTTCCACATTCTCCCTGTGTGTCTGCGTGGGCTTCCTCTGGGTGCTCTTAATTTCTCCCACAAATCCAAAGCCATGCAGGTTAGCTGGATGAGCTTTGGGTAATGGTAGGTTACAGAGTTTGGGTGGAATGCTGTTCCGATGGTTGGTATGGTCTCATGGGCCGAAAGGCCTGCTTCCACACTGTAGGGATTCTGTCACTGAGTATAGGGATTAGGAGGGCACGGTGTGGCTGAGTAGGGCATTGGGGAGGCCAGTTTTAGAATACTGTATTCAATTGTGGTCTCCCTGATTTCAGAAAGATGTTACCAGAAAAGGACTCAACCTCTTAATGACAAGTTCCTGGGAAGTGTTGACAAACAAACAGACCATGCAGTGTGGGTTGATAGTTCCTTGAAAGTGTGGTTGAAGGTAGACAGGTCGGTGAAGATGGTGTGCGGTATGCTAGCTGTTATTGGGCAGTGCATTGAGTGTAGGAGTTGGGAGATCATGTTTCGGTTGTACAGTTTATTGGCTCGGCCACTTTTGGAATCCCCAGACAGCTTTCAATTCCAGAATCCCTGTTACAGGAAAGTTGTTGGGAAACTTGCAAGAGTTCAGACAAGTTTTACTAGGGTGTTGCCAGTATTGGAACATTTGAACCAAAGGGAGAGGCTGAATAGGCTGAGGCTATTTCCCTGCAGCACTGGACATTTTAGGTGACTTTATCGAACTTTATAAAATTATGAGGAGCAATGAAAGGGTGACTAGTCATGGTTTCTTTTTTCCCAGGGTAGGGGAGACCGAACAAATGTGAATCTTTTTTCCAAGGAGGAAATGACAAATTCTAGAAGAGAGATGGGATGTTTAAAGGAGATGAAAACCGAACCAACTGAAGATGCTGTAAACCAGGAAGAGAAAGAGAAGTTTCTGGAAAAGCTCAGCAGGTCGAGCAGCATCTGTGAAAAGAAATTAGAGCCAACGTATCTGAGGAAGGGTGACCAGACCCGAAACTTGAACTGAACTTTCTTCACAGATGTTGCATGACCTGCTGAGCATTTCCAACAACATCTGTGCAAGTTTAAAGGGAGTTGTTTGGAGTATATACCTGCGAGTAACTTTAAAAAGTGCGAGTGAGACCACATCTGGAGTAATGACAGAAGTTTTGGTCCCTTTATTTAAGGAAATACATCATTCCATCAGAGGCATTTCACAGAAGATTGACTGGGATGAACCCTGGTTTGCAGGGATTATCTTTTAAGAAAAGGCTGAAGAGGTTGGGACTCTACTCACTGGATTTGGGAAGAATGAGAGGTGGTCTCATAGTAACATGTAGGATTCTTAAGGAGTTTGACACGGTAAACAGTGGGAGGATGTTTCCCAACATGAGGGAGTCTGGAACCAGATTCTGGGTCAGTCACGGAATCACGGGTTCAATTTTGGATTCGACAAGTTTAAGGCAACACCGACACGGGTCAGGGGTTTCAGTAGCAATGGAGCTGGGGTGAGGTGGAGACAAGCAACATTTTAAGAGATTGGAATTCCTGGTGTTTGTGATTGTGTAGATGTCTGATCAGAAGGTCACCTTGGGGTCAGATATGAGAGCAATATTGTCAAGAGTGTGGTTCTGCCTCAGACAGTTCCCAGGGAGAGGGAGGGGCTCAGCAGTAAGGGAAAGTAATTTGTAATACTAACTGATGGCAATGGGTTTAACCGTTGCAACGTTCCGTTGCAGGAAATTGCAGCCAATCCCGTAGTGGGAGTGTGATGAGCATTTTGATAACTGAGTAATGGAGAGGGATGATGGGGAGGGAGAGCTGGGCATTGTCAGTGTACATGTGAAACCGAACACGGTGCTTTTGGACAATGTCACCTCCTGGCAGTATGTAGGTGAGAAACAGGAGGGACCAAGGAGAGATCCTTAAGGGACACCAAATACAAGGAATTCAGAAAGGAAAGGGAGAGTCAGGATGGAGTAGGTTTTTCAAACAATGGTGGGTTCAAATATTAGTTTGTAGCAGAATGGGACAGAAGGACATAACCAGAAAAGACAGACAGACAGAACAAGGAACAATATCTGTGATTTGGGGAGGGGGGGGGTGATAAGGAGGAGGAGCAGCCCAACTCCAAAAGCATTATTTCTACACTAGTGACATCACCCAACTCCACCCTCGTCTCAGCTCATTTACTGAAACACTCGTCCATCCCTGTGTTATCTCCAGACTTCATTATCCAAACACACTCCTGGCCAGCCTCCCACATTCAACTTACATGTAATCTCGAGAGTTATCTAAAACCCTACTGCCTAAGTGCTCGCTTGTACCAAAACTTGTTGATCTATCAAAAGGCTCCTATTAACAAGCAACAATTTAAAATTCTCACCTTTGATGTAATTCCTGGCTGTGAACAGCCCTGTCTCCCTGCACCACACAACCTGTGAGACCCCGACAACTCATTTTCTTTCAGACTCCCAACGATGAGTTTATTCATTGCTTCACTGCTCTGGCTGTTTCTACTGTTGCCAAGGCAACACGGTCTGGAATTCCCACGCTAAGCCCCTCAGACCTGCTTCCCTCCTTCAAAGGTATTCCTGAAAACCTGCTTATTTGGCAATTCTTTTGATCACCTGACCTAATATCCCCATCTTTGGCCTTATGTCAGAAGTTCTCAATAGTATTTCTGTGGAATTATAAACATGATTCAAAAAAACAAACTGTTGTTGATTTGCACACACATTGTCAACTCTTCACTGTCGCTGAGTGAATAATCTATAACAGCTCTTACCCAAACACATTGTGGGAACACCTTCACCACACGAACTGCAGCTGTACAAGGAAGTCAAACACCACCTTCTCCACAGGTAATGGGGCTTTGGCACTGATCACTGGTATCTGAGGAGGGAGAAACACACAGTTGATATTTCAGGGAGTGCAAAATGCATTGTAGGGAGGGAAAATGGTGCAGAATTTGGGATATTCAAATTTGTGTTTTACAATGTGCACTAAGTTCTGTAAAACCTCACATCCCATACCATGAAAATTTCCTTCTCTTCCTGGTCAATATGTCTTTCCTTGCCCCTGCCCTTCACCTTCACACATTTCCAATGCCTTGGTCACAACAAAACTGCTGCCAGTGAAGTTTATGACATGGTTGAGTATTGTCCCGCCCCTCATTCACTCCGATTGGTTGAAGGACCAACTAGCACCTCTAGCCCCGTTCCCCAACTCTTATTGGTCCTGCGCTGACATCAATAATCCGAGGCCCATTGTGGGCTGGAGCATGCTCAGTGCTTCCTGCTTTTGCTGTTCATCAGGTCTGAGAGAGAGAGGGCACATCCCTGTTTCTCCTGATGTCAGACAATAACAACTACCTGCATTGTATGGAGCCTTTCACATTGACAAATCTCCTAAAATGCTTCACGAATGATGGAAACGTTGATTAAAGAGAACGATTTTTAATTACATCTTTAAGGCGGACAGAGGGGTTTAGGGAAGATATTCCAAAGTTTGTGTCCTCGGCACCTCCAATCGTGGAGTGATATAGGTTGGCAACAGCTTACAATGGAGACAGTTAGTGGCTAACCATAAGTTAACAACCTCATGTCATAGCCCCCTACCCCACACACCAGGCCCTGTTCTCACAGCCTGCCATGACACACTACCTATGGTTAGCCACTAACAGTCTCCATTAACAGCGAATGACCCTCCCCCAGCCAGATCGTTATCTACTCCTTTATCCAACCACTCTTCTCACTCTATCCCCACCTATCCTTTACTCCTTTTATCTTCCCCCCACAGTAACTTCTGCACATAAACTGACCTTTTTTTCTCAGTAATATTTGTTCTGTGGAAGGGACACTGGGTCTGAAACTTTAACTCTGATTTCTCTTCACAGATACTGCCAGACCTGCTGAGCTTTTCCAGAACCTCCTGGTTGTTGTTTCTGATTTACATCTTCTGCAGTTCTTTTGGTTTTAATTTACCGGGAGTTTGTAATTCAGGTCCCACAGCCTCTGTCCCAGTCTCTGCTGTCTCTCCCAACCCCAAACAGTGACACTGCACCTGCACAGCTCATGGACATGTGTTGTCTTGCTGGCCACACCCCTCATTCAACCCCATTGGCTGCAGGACCACACAGATTCTCCTCCCATTGGTCTGGAGCTGCCATCAATCAGCCGGGCCCCATTGTGATGAGAGTGGAGGGTTAATCCCTCTCTCTGCCCTGGGATGAGCTTCATCATTCACAGTGAATGGGGCAGTATCACAGAGCACAGGGCCTGGGGGCTATTCAGCCAATTGGGGCTGTACTCTCTCCCTCTGGAGATGCTGCAAATCTGTCCCAAGTACCCTCCCATGTGCCCATAGTCCCCCAAATCTTTCCTTAAAAAGTAAAATTCTAAGTCTGTTTCAGAATCCCTGCTGAATCTGTGTCGTTCAGACTGTTCCAGATGCTCAGAACTTACTGAATAAAATAGTGTTCACATTTTCACCTTGTATTATTTGCCAATTACTTGAAAGTAGTTACTAAAAATTGTGACAGTGTGAACAATTCCTCTCTCTCTCTCTGCAAATTCAAGACCTTGGAACCAAATCTGCACCAGATCGAAATCACTGCTTCACCTTCTCAGCTCCAAGGATAATTATCTGTGTTTCAGCTAGCTCTCCACAAAAGAGAGGAATGCATCTTAATTTATTAAGATCAAACAAACAGACCTTCGGTCCAATTCGTCCGTGCCAACAAGGAATCCTAAACTAATGGATTGCCATTTACCAGCTATTGGCCTGTATCCATCAAAGCCCTTCCTACTCATGTACCCAATTGGAAGCCTTTTAAATGTTGTGATTTTTCAGCCTCCACTACTTCATCTGGTAGCCCCTCCCATACACACACCACACTCAGCTTGAAAACGTTGCCATTTAGATCCCTTTTAAATTGTTTGCCCCCTCAACTTAAACCCAGGTGCTCTAGTTTTGGACCCACCTAACCTGAGGAAATAGGACCCCGGCTGCTCACCTTATTCACACCCCTCATGATTTTATAAATCTCCATGAAGTCACCTCTCAGTCTTTGACTCACCAGAGAAAATAGCCCCAGCCTATTCAGCCTCTCCCTGTAGCCCAAATCCTCCAATCCTGGCAACGTTTTTGTAAGTCTTGTCCAAACCTTTTCAAGTTTCACAACATCCTTCCCAGAACAGAGTAATTCAAACTGAAAACAAAATTCCAGAAGTGGCTTAATCAATGTCCTGTCCAGCCACAATATGGCGCCCCAGCTTCTGTATTCAATGCATTGACCAATAACGGAGAGCGTTAATGGAGTCCCATTTGCCAGCGGTTCACCCTTATCCCTCTAAATCCTTCCTCTTCATGTACCCAATCAGATGCCTTTTAAATGCTGCAATTGTACTAGCCTCCACCCCTTCCTCTGGCAGTTCATTCCATACTTGCAATGCCCTCAACATGAACAAGATGCCCCTTAGATCCCTTTTAAATCTTTTCCCTCTCACCTTAAGCTTGTACCCTCTAGTTCTGGACCCACCGAACTTGGAAAAAAGTCCCTGACTGCTCACCTTATCCATGCCCTTCATGATTTAAGATCACCTCTCAGCCTCCAACTCTCCAGGGAAAATAGTCCCAGCCTATTCAGCCTTTCCCAATAGCTCAAACCGTCCAATCCTGGCAAAGTCCTTGCAAATGTTTTCTAAACCCTTTCAAGTTTCTCAACATTATTCCAAGAACATGGAGATTGGAACTGAAAACAGAATTCCAGAAGAGCTGTAATCAGCGCCCTGTACAGCCACAATATGACGTTACAACAGCTGCATTCAATGCATTGACCAATAACGGGGAGCGTACCAAATGCTGCATTCACTACCCTGCCTACCTGTGACTCTACTTTCAAGGAACTAGGAACCTGCATTCCAAGGTCCCTTTGTTCAGCAATGTTCCCCAGGACTTGACCATTAAGTGTATAAGTCCTGCCCTGATTTGCTTTTCCAAAATACAACAGCTCGCATTTATCTAAATTGAACTCCGTCTGCCATTCCTTGCTCCAATGACCCATCTGATCAAGATCCTGTTGTATTCTGAACTTACCTTCTTCACTGTCCACTACACCTCCAATTTTGGTGTCTTCTGTAAACCTACTGACCATATCTCATATATTCACATCCAAGTCATTTATTTAAGGCCCCAATATCCATCCTTGCAGCACATTGCTGCTCACAGGCCACCAGTCCGCAAAGTAACCCTCCATCATCCTCTGTCTCCTACCTTCAAGGTAGTTTTGTAATGGCTTGCTCTCCCTGCATTCCATGTTATCTAACCCTGTGAACCAGTCTGCTTTGTGGAACCTTGTTGAATGTCCATATAAACGTTCACCGCCTGGCTTAATCAATTTTCTTTGTCACTTCAAAACACTCACTCAAGTTAGTGAGACACAATTGTGCATGTACAAAGCCACATTGACTCTCCCTGATCATTCCTTACCTTTCCAAACAGATGGATATCCTGTCCCTCAGAATCCCTTCCAACAACTTGCCTGCCACTGACTTCAGGCTCACTGTTTTCTTGTTCCACAGCCTCTCCTTACCACCTTTTAAAAATAATGGCACCTCACCTGTCGCTATCAACGATACAAATACCTCAGGAGAGGCCCAACAATCAGTTCCCTAGATTTCCAGAAAGTTCCAGCATACACCTGATCAGGTTCCAGGGCTTTATCCACCTTGATGCGATTTAAGACATCCAGTACCACCTCCTCTGTAACATGGACACTTTTCAAGTTATCACTGTTTATTTCTCCAATCTCTCGAGCTTCCATATACTTCACCAGTAAAAATGAAGTGAAATATTTGCATATCTTTCGCACCCCCTGTAGTTCCATGGACAGCCTTGTTGACCTTTAAGGGGTCCTATTCTCTGGTCCAGTTAATCTTTTGTCTGTGATAAATTTGTTTAATCTCTTTGGATCCTATTCCAGGACATCCCAGAAAGGCCTACTTCAAGGACCGTAATTTTCCTCTGACTTGATCAACAATGCCCTCCAACACATACCCTCCACTTCCCGCACCTCCGCCTTTACCCCACCCCTCCAGCCACAATAAAGAATATAACCCTGCAGTCTTCACCTTCTACCCCACTAATCTCCAGACACAGTGCATTAACCTCTATTATTTCTGCTACCTAAAGTCAGACCCCACCACTAGAGACATATTTCCCTCTCCAACCCCTATCTGCGTCCCGCAGAGAACATTCCCGCTGCACTTCCCATGTTCGGTCCACACCCTCCCACCAACCCACACTCCACACCCTTGACCCTCCCTTGCCGCCATGGGAGATGTAAAACATGCGGCCATACCTCCCTCTCACCTCTGTCCAAGACCCCAAAAGGATCTTTTCACATCAGGCAGAGATTTGCCTGCACATAGTGGGCGGCACGGTGGCACAGTGGTGAGCACTGCTGCCTCACAGCGCCAGAGACCCGGGTTCAATTCCCGCCTCAGGCGACTCTCTGTGTGGAGTTTGCACATTCTCCCCGTGTCTGTGTGGGTTTCCTCCGGGTGCTCCGGTTTCCTCCCACACTCCAAAGATGTGCAGGTCAGGTGAATTGGCCATGCTAAATTGCCCGTAGTGTTAGGTAAGGGGTAGATGTAGGGGTATGGGTGGGTTGCGCTTCGGCGGGGCAGTGTGGACTTGTTGGGCCGAAGGGCCTGTTTCCACACTGGAAGTAATCTAATCTAATCTAATCTAATCCCAAAACCTCATATACTGCATCTGGACACTATGGGAAATTTAACGTGGTTCATCCAACTAACCTACACATCTTCGGACTGTGGGAGCAAACTGGAACACCCGAAGGAAACCCTCACAGATACAGGGGAGAATGTGCCAACTCCAACACAGGCAGTCACCTGAGGCTGGAATCAAACCCAGGTCCCTGGTGCTGAGGAAGCAGCGCTAACCACTGAGCCACAATACTGTGGGATCTTTGGTGCTGATGTGCTGCCCCACTGATACCTCAGTCACTCACCCTGCCTCATGTCCTGATGACAGAGTGAAACTATCGCTAGACCGTTAATCCAGAGACCCAGATAACGTTCTGGGGACACGGGTTTGAATCCCATCATGGCAGATTTTGGAACGTGAATTCAATAAATATCTGGAAAAAATAATCTAGTGACCACAAGGAATCCATTGTCAATTGTTGGAAAAACCAATGTGGTTCACTCACGACCTTTAGGGAAGGAAAATGCCATCCTTACCTGGTCTGGTCTGCATGTGACTCCAGACCGATAGCAACGTGGTTGACTCTTAACTGCTCTCTGGGTAAACGCAGCAATAAATGCTGGCTGAGCCAGTGACAGCCTCATCCTGTAAATGAATAAAGAAAACAGGTCAGGTATTGTTTCTTCTCTAGTAGGTACATCCTACAAACTGAATTTGAAATGCTCTCGTACACACTGAACAAATACCTTTCCATCCAAGCCCTTAACACTACAGCATTCGGAGGCCATTGGTAAAGTTAACATTGGTAAAGTTAAAACCCCTCCCAGGAATATCTTCCCGAAGCCCAGCCATAATGTTATCCCGAATCAAAAACACCTCTCTCCCTGCTCTGTTGGCCCCTTTCTATCCTTGCTATAGCATCTATACCTTGGAACATTAAGCTGCTAGTCCTATCCATCCCTGAGTGATGCCTCTGTAATTGCTGTAATATCCCAGTGCCATGTTCAAAACCATACCCTGAGCCCACCTGCCTGACCTGTAAGGCCTCTTGCACTGAAATAAATGCAGGGCAACTGGTCCGTTGCACCTCATTCTGTGACTTGCTCTTGCCTGCCTTGACAGTCTGACTGGTGAACAGTACCAGCCTCAGACTCACCTCTTTTCCCAATCTCTCTTTAGGATTACCTCGACTCCCTCACTGGTTTAATGCCTCCTGAGTGGCACTAGCAAATCTCCCTGCTTGTCAGGACCCCAGGCTTTCCCCCTTCCTATGCCATTGGTACCAATGTACAATGTCCTCCCACTGGTTATTTTCCCTTTTGAGAATATTCTGCTCCCTCTGTGAGACATCCTTGACACTGGCACCAGGGCAGCACCACCCCATTCTGATGTCTCACTGTCAGCTGCAGAAAAGGCAGACTGTGTCCCTGACTAGAGAGTCCCCGATCACCATCGATCGTGTGGAACTGGATATACCTCACAATATGTTAGAAGCCAGTCTCAGTACCAGTAACTTGACTGTCAGTGCTACATTCCCCTGAAAGTCTATTACCACCTACATTTTCCAAAACAGTATACTTGTCTGAGATGGGGATAGCCACAGGAGACTCCTGCAGTACCGACCTACCCCTCCTAGCTTTCTTGGAGGTAACCCATCTACCTGACTGGATCTGCAGTATCCTGCATTCCTGAGACTGCCACCTATCACACCGCTCGGCTCCTGTCAATTCCGCACTGCCTTTAATCACTCATCCACCAATCCATGCGATCCAATAGGATTTGCAATCACACTTGTTGCAGACATACTCATCAGGGTCATTGAAACTCTCCCTAATCTTCCACATCTGACAGGAACAGCACGGCACTCTACAACAGGCCATCTCCCCGCCTTAACAATCTACAGACCAAGACAAAGGCACAGTCTTACTGCTCAAAAAATACTGCCCGAGAATAACTTAATGCTTACGATTTATATCTTAAACATTTAATCAAGAGACCGTAAGACATTAAAAGAAATCCTCACCTGACCCACTATTGTAGATTGAATAAAATAAAACGGACTAAGATTGATATTTGAAGAGACTGAAACTCACTGAGCTGATCCCCGACTCTGAGTACTTCCAAGAGTGAGGTCTCTCTGAGGGCAGCTGTGAAAAGTCACTGTTTCTCTTCTCTGCCCACTCCATTTCCAGAGAGGTTTTTAACTTCACAGCAAGTCAGCTCAGAGAGGTCACTGCTTGGTTTTATTCACTGGGGGTTGCCTTTGCTGCCCAGACCAGTATTTATTGGCCACCTTTACTTGTCTTGGAGAAAGTGGTGGTTAACCGCCTCCCTGAAATGCTGCAGTCCATGTACACCACAGTGATGTTTGGACAACAGTTCCCCCTCTGGCCCCACAACCCTCCCTGTCTCTGTAATCCCCCTCCGGCTTCAGAAATTACATGGCCGTGGCTTAAGATTTTTATTTAGATTCATTTTTGTTTCATAATCTGGCCCAAAAAAGTGAAATATTTCACCCCCAAACAAATTTCTGTTGATTGACCTTTTGGAGAGGCTGACACATGGACGTTGCAGTATTTTATCTCACATTGTACAAGTAGAATGATGGAACTTTCTTTTAAACATTGCTAAAAAAAAGGGAGGCAATGGCTTAATGGTATTCCTGCCAGATGAGTGACGTACAGTGTTCTGAGGATTAGGGTTAGAATCCCAACATGGCCGATGGCAGCATCGGAATTCGATACAATCTAGAACGAAAAGGCAAATGATGACCATGAAACTATTGTTGATTGTTAGAAACCCATCTGGTTCACTAATGTCCTGTAGGGAAGGAAACTGTCCTCCTCACCTGGTCTGGCCTACATGTGACTCCAGACCCACAGCAATGTGGTTAACTCTCAACTGCCCTCAGGAAAAAATACTTTAAAAACTGTTAACAAATATTCCGCAGGTATCACTTAAAAACTGGCTGCTTCCATTGGGACTGTGAATTTCTGAATGGCCTGAACTAAAACGGAGTTTCAGCTTCACCTTCTCCCTGTCTCACCTCACTCTGTTTACACCCAACTCCAAAACACTCTCATTGAGCCAAGCAGCCCTCACAGTGCAGCCCTGTCATTTTCATTGTCTGCTCATACCTGCACTGCCCTCAGCCTCCTGTACTGTTCCAATGCATCTCAATGGGAGCTCAGGGACAGCACCTCATCTTTCAATTCAGCCCTTTGTAACCCCAGAGTCAACATGGACCTCAGCAGTTTCTGAATGAACAGACAGTTGTCAGAAGCTGGAACATTCCACCTGGAAAGGTACTGGAATTTGAGTCCAAAATTTTTAATGGGAAGTTTGCAGGTAATTGAAAATATGAAGTTTGCAGGTTAACATCATGAAGTGGGTGATTGGGTCTAAATCTGAGAGTTCTTACAAAGAGACGAGGTGTAATTTGGATAAATCTGTGCTCCCTCTCAGGCCACTATCTCCTTCCTCTGCTGCAGGGCCCGGAACAGAGCACATACCCAAAGGGTGATCCAACCACGAATTTGTACATCTTTCTGCTTAACAAAAATATTGGAGATATTTTCCCACAAACAGATCCGACAAACCTTTCTCCTTCCACAGCTAAATGCCAATGATATTCTGATCCTGATTTGTTATCATTGACTGGAAAAACTTGCTTTTGAGATCCCAGCCTCAATCATTCTGATTTAATATCCTATGAAATGAATTCACAAAACAAAACTCACAGTCAGTGCAGGAAGAATATAAAGACATACTTTTCTCTTGGTATGTGCTTGACGTGTAAATGCCTCTCTTCAAATCGCACCACCCCACCCTATGAAGGGGACATGCACATACGCCTCACTGTACCTTGCCCCCAATAAAGATGGCGGCCATATCCCAGGGCCTATCACCGCCTGACGGCCGCAGCCATTTTCCCATCTGCTGCAAACGCGGGACTAAGAATTTCTAATTCAGATTTACGAACCACACAGAGTGTAATTAAAATTTCCCAGTCTAAAGTGACTCATTATCTCCCTGTCTCTGAGGCCACTCTCCCCTTCCCTGTTTGCGTCTCCCACATTCACCAACTGCTGAGTCACGTGGCACTACATCGGCTGAGTTACTGGTGACGTGTCATCCCAGTGGCCACGCCCCTCATTCACTCCCATTGTTTGGATGACCAGCTGGTTCCACTTGGTCCACCAGTCCCACCACCTTTTCCTATTGGTCTGAAGCTGCCATCAATCAGCTGGACCCCATTGTGAGGTCAGTGTTGGGATCCTCCCCCTGTCTGAATCAAACCTGGACGGTGTATGGATGGGGTCAATCAGGAACAACAAGCAGAAGGTGCTGGGAAATCTCAGCAGGTCTGGCAGCATCTGGGAACAGAAACCTGTCCAGTGGCCCTTCCTCAGATCCGATGGGAGCTGGGAAAATTAGAATCTTGACAGCATGGAAACAGGCTATTCGGCCCAAAATGTCCACAGCGTCCCTCCGAAGGGTATCCCACCCAGACCCATTCCCCTACCCTATTACTCTACATTTCTCCTGACTAACGCACCTAACCTACACATCCCTGAGCATTATGGGAAATTTAGCTTGGCCAATTCAACTAACCTGCAGATCTTTGTATTGCAGGAGGTAGGGGTTCAAGTGTAAATAACAGGGAGGGACAGAACCCAAAGAGAGACTGGAACATTTGGAAAGACAAAGGAGTGGATTACGATCTAGCTGTTAATGGAGGGGACAGGAACCTGTGTCTGGCAGCATCTCAGTGGAGGTGGCGGAAATGGCGACTGATGATCTATGTCTGCTGCAAAAATAGACCCCGAGCTTCCAGCTGCCTGCCACTTTAACACACGACCTGTTCCCTGGCCAACATCTCTATCTCATGTTTACTGCTGTGTTCCAGTGAAGCCAGAACATACCAAATGGCCCCGTATTTCAAGGACTGCAATTTCCCCTCCCAAGTGGTCAATACCATCCAATGTATCTCCTCCACCTCCTGCACCTCTGCCTTTGAAACCCACACCTCCAACTGCAACAAGGATAGAACTCCCCCCCACCAAGTCCTTACCTTCCACCCAGATACAACACATCATCCTCTGCCATTTCCACCACCTACAATCAGACCGCACCACCAGATTCTTAAGGGGTTTGACAGAATAAATACTGATGTGTTTGAAAGTAATTACTGAGAGGGGAGTCTGAAACCAGATTCTGAGCCAGTCACAGAATCAAGGGTTCTGCTTTGGATTCTTCAAGTTTAAGGCAACACAGATACGGGTAAGGGGTTTCAGTAGCAATGGAGCTAGGGTGAAGAGGAGATAAGTAACGGTTTGGAATTCCTGGTGTTTGGGATTGTGTGGATGTCTAATCAGAAGGTCAGCTTCACGTCAGATATAACAGCAGTATTGTGAAGTGTCCAGTTCTGCTGCATAGTTCCCAGTGAGAGGGAGAGGCTCAGCAGTTAGGGAAAGGAATTTGTCCGGCAACGGGTTAAACCATTACAATGTTTCATTGGAGGAAACTGCACCTAATTGAGTAGTGGGAATGTGGTAAGCAGTTTGATAACTGAGTAACAGTGGAGTAATGGAGAGGGATGATGGGGAGGGAGAGTTGGGCATCGTCAGTGTACATGTGAAACCCAACATGATACTTTTGCACAATGCCACCTCCTGGCAGTATGTCGGTGAGATACAGGAGGGGCCATATCCCAGGGCCTATCAAAAAACCTCATTTCATTTAATAGGATATTAAAACAGAATTCCTGAAATGGCTTAATCAATGTCCTGTCCAGCCACAATTTGATGTCCCAGCTTCTGTACTCAATGCATTGACCAATAAATATAAGCGTACCAAACACCACCTTCACAGTCTGACTACCTGCAACTCTACTTTCAAGGAACAATGAACCTGCACTCCATGGTCTCTCTGTTCAGCAACATTCCCAAGGACTTTACCATTAAGTGTACAAGTCCTGCTCTGATTTGCCTTTCCAAAATCCAACAGCTTACATTTGTCTAAATTGAACCCAGTCTGCCATTCCTCACTCCAAAGGCCCATCTGGTCAAGATACTGTTGCATTCTGAACTAACCTTCTTCATTGTCCACTACACCTCCAATTTTGGTGTCTCCTGTAAACCCACTGACCATATCTCATATATTCACATCCAAGTCATTTATTTAAGAACCCAATATCCATTCCAGCAGGACAATGCTGCTCACAGGCCTCCAGTCCGCAAAGCAACCCTCCATCACCACCCTCTACCTCCTACCTTCAAGCCAGTTTTGTATCCAAATGGCTAGTTCTCCCAACATTTCATGTTATCTAACCTTGCTAACCAGTCTGCTTTGTGGAACATCGTTCAGTGTCCATATAGACAACGTCCACAGTCTGCCTTCATCAATCATCTTTGTCACATCTTCAAAAAAAAAACTCAATCAAATTAGAGACAGAGAATTTCCCACATACAAGGCCATGTTAACTATCCCTAATCAATCCTTGTCTTTCCAAATACATGTAAGTCCTGTCCCTCAGAATCCCTTCCAACAACTTACCTACCACTGACATTAGGTTGACTGTTCTCTTGTTCCCTGGCCTTTCCTTACCACCTTTTTTAAATAATGGCACCCATCTTCCAGCACCTCACCTGTCACAAACAATGATATAATTACCTCAGGGAGGGGCACTGCCATCACCTTCCTAGCTTTCCACAAATTTCTGGGAGACACCTGATCAGGTCCCAGGAATTTATCCACCTTGCTACTGTTTAAGACATCTAGTACTTCCTCCTCTGTAATATAGACACTTTTCAAGTTATCACTATTTATTTCTCCAAACTCTCTAGAATAGAATAGCATAGTATTTCTCCCACCTCCTGTTGTTCCATAGATGGCCTTGTTGATCTTTAAGGGGTCCTATTCTCTGTCTGGTTATTATTTTGTCCTTAATGTATTTGTAGAATCTCTTTGGATTCTCCTTAAACTATTTCCTAGAGATATTTCAAGTCCCCTTTTTGCACTCCTGATTACCCTCGAGTATATTCCTGTAAAAACGTGATCCTGTACTCCCAATTCCTCTGCCTCTGCCATATCTGCTCCCAGGAGAAGCAATTCCACTCCAGGACATCCAAGAAAGTTTCCTCTTTCAAGGACCGGATTTCTCTCTTACTTGATCAACAATGCACTCCAACGCATATCCTCCACTTTCTGTACCTCTGCCTTCCCCCCACCCTCCAACCACAATAAGAATATAATCCCCCGGTCCTCACCTACCACCCACTAATCTCCATTAACCTCTGCTATGTCCGCTACCTACAGTCAGACCCCACCACTAGGGATATATCTCCCTCCCCAGGCCTTTCTATCTTCCACAGAGACCATGGGATCTTTGGTGCTGATGTGCTGCCCCACGGATACCTCAGTCACTCACCCCGCCAAATGGCCAAGTGAGATTATCACTAGATGGATAACCCAGACACCCAGATAACGTTCTGGGGCCCAGGGTTTGGATCCCGTCACAGCAGACAGTGGAATGTGAGTTCAATAAAAATTTGGAATTAAGTATCTATTAAAGACCATGAATCCATTGTTGATTATTGCGAAAAAAAACCTCATCAGATTCACTAATATCCTTCAGGGAAGGAATCTGCCATCCTTACCTGGTCTGGCCTACATGTGACTCCAGACCCACAGCAATGTAGTTGACTCTTTACTGCCTTTTGAACCCAGCCAGTGACACCCTCATCCTGTGAATGAAAAACAAAGAAGGTCAAGTCTTGTACACAACCATACTGTTCTTACAGATAAGTGATCTCTTAGTAAATTTGCTTCTCAACTCCCTGCTGACTATTGGGGAAGTGGGGGGCGGTCAATAGTACCATCCCAATAAGGAGATCATCCCTTTCTTATTTCTCAGTTCCACCTGTATAACCTGCCTGGATGTACTCCCAGGAATACCCTCTTGAAGCCCAGCTGTAACGTTATCCCTTATCAAAAATACCTCTCCCCCTGCTCTGTTGCCGCCTTTCTATCTTTGCTATAGCATCTATACACTGTAACATTAAGCTGCTGGTCCTATCCATCATTAAGTCATGCCTCTGTAATTGCTATAATATCCCAGTGCGATGTTCAAAACCATACCCTGAGCTCCTCTGCCCGACCTATCGGGCCTCCTGCATTGAAATAAATGCAGTGTAACTGCTCAATCTGTGCCTTGCCCTTGTCTGCCTTGACTGTTTGACGTCTGAACTGTACTAGCGTCAGACTTAGCTCTTCCCTCACTCTCTCTCTGGGTTTACCCACATTCCTTCACTGGTTTAATGCCTCCTGAATAGCATTAGCAACTGTTCCCTTCCAGTGCCAGTACAATCCATCCTTCTGATGGAGGTCAATTCTACCCCACAAGAGATTCCAATGATCCAATAATGTGAACTCTTCTATTCCTATGTCATTGATACCAATAAACAACAGCCTCCCCTCAAAATGGTTATTCTCCCCTTTAAGAATATTCTGCTCCCTCTCTGAGACATCCTTATACAAAAATTACACATTCGAGTAATAAACCTTACACTCATCAGGTCATCATAAAAGGATTACATGACACATTGAAGGTTTGGGGAGACCTTTTGAGAGAATGCGATGATTCAAAGGAGAATTTTTAAGCAGCAAATGGGATTGATCTGGAACACAATACTCACACACACAATGCGAATATCCAGATCCTGACATACTGAGTAATTCAATCAGAGTTTAGCAGAATATTTACTGAGATTACCATCTGAATGTCCACCTATAATATCCTGTAATACAAGTATATAAAATCTGTCACTATCAGTTCAAGTTAGAAACTCACAGCATCCCCTCCTCGTGGCCCAGGATTACTGTATATATTACCCTTGAGGACATCAGCAGTCAACTCAAAGGGAAATCTGTGGGTTTCTAGGAGATTCCAACTTGAGATCTCATGTGACTGAACACAGCTGTTCTTTGACACATTGGAGAAAATGATCCAAGCGTCAGTGAGATATGGGGAACAAGAATTACTTTCTTTTCTTTCATTCCGTGCTGCCGCTCTGCCTCATCAATAAGACACGGGTGTGAAAGGCTAATGCCTAACGATGGGCACGTTGTCTCCATCCTGACCAATGGGTAGGAAGATCCTCTCAATCACTCCAAAGCGTATCCCTAAAAAGATAGTAACACTGTCTGCTTCCCACTGCCCAGTGCTCCCAATAAATGTTTGAAAGAATGGGAAGGGGGGATATCTCCTAGAAAAGGCATAACTGTAAAGGTCTAAGAGGATTATGAAAAGAGAGAGATGCACAGGAGAAGGGGGCAACAAGTTGTCAGATGGGGTGTAACTGGGGAAAATGGGAAGTTGCTCATTTTGGAGGAGATAATAAAAGAACAAAGTACTATTTAAATGGTGGAAACTGTAGAAAGCTGCACCACAAAGGGACCAGGGGTAATTGTTCAGGAAACACAGAAAGCTACCACACAGTTACAACAGGGAATCAGGAAGGGGAATCGAATGTTTGTTTCAAATGTTTTCAGTATTAGAGTTTGGAGTCTCTACCTGAGAGTAACGTGTAGGAGTGCTGGTGAGACCACCATATCTGCAGTAATGAGAGCAGTTTTGGTCCCTTGAGATAAGGAAATGTGTCACTTTATTGGGGGCATTTCAGGGAAGATTCAATGAGATGATCCCTGGTTTGGAGGGATTATCGTTTAAATAAAGGCTGAAAAGGTTGGGACTCTACTCACTGGATTTTGGAGAAAGAGAGGTGATCACATTGAGACAGATGGGATTCTTAAGGGGTTTGACAGGATAAATACTGAGAGGATGTGTCTGAGGGTAAATACTGAGAGGGGAGTCTGAAACCAGATTATGAGTCACGGAATCAAGGGTTCTGTTTTGCATTCAAGTTTAAGGTGACACAGATGCGGGTAAGGGGTTTCAGTAGCAATAGAGCTGGGGTTAGGTGGAGAAAAGCAACGTTTAAGAGACTGGAATTCCTGGTGTTGTGATTGTGTGGATGTCTGATCAGAAGGTCACCTTGGGGTCAGATATAACAGCAATATTGTGAAGAGTGTTGTTCTGCCTCAGAGAGTTCCCAGTGGGAGGGAGGGGCTCAGCAGAAAGGTAAAGGTAAGGCAATAGGTTTAACCATGACAATGTTTCATTGGCTGAAATTGCAGCTAATTGAGTAGTGGGAATGTGATAAGCAGATTGATAACTGAGTAACAGTGGAGTAATGGAGAGGGATGATGGGGAGGGAGAGCTGGGCATCGTCAGTGTACATGTGAAACCTAACACGGCGTTTTTGGATGATATCACCTCCTGGCACTATGTACGTGAGATACAGGAGAGACCAAGGATAGATCGTTGAGGGACAGCAAATGCAAGGAATTCAGAAAGGAAAGGGAGAATGGAGATGGAGCAGGATTTTCCAACAACGGTGAGGTCAAATATTAGTTTTTCACAGAATGGGAGAGAAGGACATAACCAGAAAAGACCAACAGACAGAACAAGGAACAATATCGATGAATTGGCGAGGGGGAGTGATGAGGCGGCAGCGGAGGAAAGAGAGTTGGAAAGTGAGTTTAGCGAGATTAGGGTAAAGGGTCAAGGTGAGCTCTGATAAGGCTTGACAAGAGACTGGAGAAAGATGTAAGTTGGGACAAAAACCAGGAACACCACGTGAGGCAGTTTGGCTCAGTGGGCTAGTGGGAGGGAGAGAAACAGCAGATCGGATTATCTCAGTCTTAGTGACAGAGAAACTCCATGTGCTCCTCACTCGTTGTTGGAGGGGAGGATGGAGGAGACAGGATGATGGACAGTGTTTTACAAAGAAATGAGTGAACAAACCTGATTTTATCCAGAATATTAAAACAAACGGCTGAAGTCCTGATTCGAATCCCATCTTGGCAGATGGTGGAATCTGAATTCAAGAAAAAAAACAACGTATTAGGAATCTGAAATCCATGAAACCATTGTCAATGGCGAAAAAAATCCTGCCAACCTGACAGTGGCCCAGCCAGCTACTCACTGTACTAATCACTGCAAAGTCTCAACACAGGAATGAAACTGGATGGACCAGTTGGCAACTAACAAGGCACCAGAAATTACAACCACAGAATCAGCCCCCTCGATGGTGCAACGTCCTCCTCACTAACATACGGTTTTGGTGCCAAAACGTGGCGAGCTGTCTCACAGACTAGTCAAGGAACAGCCTGACATAGTCATACTCACGGAACAAACAATGACCAGACACCACCATCACCATCCCTAGATATCGAGAGTGTGGTGCTGGAAAAGCACAACAGTCAGGCAGCATCGAGGAGCAGGAGAATTGACGTTTCAAGCCTAAACCCTTCATCAGCCTGACCTGCTGTGCTTTTCCAGCACCAGACCATTGACTCTGATCTCCAGCATCTGCTGTCTTCACTTTCTCCTGAAATCTCTGGATATGTCCTGTCCCACCGGCAGGACAGACCAGGCAGAGATGGTGGCACAGTGGTGTACAGACAGGGAGAATTTGCCCTGGGAGTACACAGCATTGGCTCCAGAGACCAGTAGGTCTCATGGCTCCTGCTGATTACCACGTACCGTCCACCCTTGGCTGATGGATCAGTTCTCCTTCATGTTGAACAACACTTGGAGGAAGCACTGAGGAAGTAAAATGGTGTCAAACGTACTCTGGGTACAGGATTTCAATGTCCATGATCGAGACTTGCTCTGCAACAGAATTACTGACTGAGCTGGCCAGGTCCTAAAGGGTATAGCTGCTCAACTGAGTCTGCAGCAGGTGGTGAGGGAACCAACAAGAGTGTAAAACATACTTGATCTCATTGTTATGAATTGACCAGCGGCAGATCCATCTGGCCATGACAGTATCGGTAAGAGCGACCATCACACATTCCTTTTGGAGACAAAGTCTTGCCTTAAAGTTGAGAAAAACCTCCATTGTGTTGAGTGACACTATCACCGTTCTAAATGGGACAGACTTCGAAGAGATGTAGGATCTCAAACTGGGTATCTCTGAGGCACTGTGGGACATCAACAGCAGCAGAACTGTACTCCAGCACAATCTGTAATCTCATGGGTTTGTAAATCCTGCTCTCACCCATCACAATGGACAGTAAAGGAGGGCATGCCATGAGCAGCACCAGGCAGACTTATAAATGAAATGCCAACAGCTACCAAACAGAACTACCTGCATATCAAACAGTATCAGCAGCAAGCAACAGAGCTAAATGATCCAACATCCAATGGAACAGATCAGCAGTAAAGTGATGGAAGATGTCATCAACAGGGCTACCAAGCAGCAGCTGCTCAGCAACAGTCAGCTGAGTGACACTCATTTTAGGCTCCACCAGGGCCACTCAGCTCCCGATTGTATTACCGCCTGATTCACAATCTGGCAACCAGCTGAATCCCAGAGGTGAAGTGAGTGTGACAACTCAGTCCCACTCCAAGATCACTAATTCTAGCTGATTTTCAGCTCATTTTCTCTCATCCGTTGTGTGTTATCTCCAGACTTCATTTTCCAAACACACACAGGGCCAGCTTCCCACATTCAACCTCCCTGTAATCTCAAGAAAGTCTAAATCTCTGCTTGTTGATTCATCAAAAGGCTCCTAATTAGAATCAACAGCATACAGCCATAAAGATGTACAGCAAGGAAACAGACCCTTCCGTCCAACCCGTCCATGCCGACCAGATACCCCAACCCAATCTAGTCTTACCTGCCAGCACCTGGCCAATATCCCTCAATTTAAAATTCTCACACTTGATTTAATTCCTGGCTGTGATAATCCCAAGCTCCCTGCACCACACACACAGACCTCGACAACCTATTTTCTTCGAGACTCCCAACCATTTGTTCATTCATTAGTTCATCTGTGTGGCTGTTTGTACACTTGCTGAAGCAGCATGGTCTGAAATTCGCAGCCAAAACCTCTCAGGTCTGCTTTCCACCTTTAAGACATCCCTCAAAACCTGCTTTTTGGCAATGCTTTTGGTCACCTGACCTAATATCTCCATCTCTGGCCTTATGTCTAAAGTTCTCAATAGTATTTTTGTGAAATTATAAGCATGATAATAGAAATACAAACTGTTGTTGATTTGGACATTATTTTCAAATCATCACTGTTGCTGAATGAATACTTTGTAATGTCTCTTACCCAACCACATTGTGGGAGTACCTTCACCACACAAACTGCAGCTGTACAAGAAAGTCAAACATCACCCTCTCCACAGGCAGCAGGGCTTTGGCATTAATCACTGGTATCTGTGGAAGGAGAAACACAGTTGATGTTTCAGGGAGTACAAAATCGATTACAGGGAATGAAAATGGTGTAGTATTTGATAGTCAGAAATGGAAGGAAAATACACTTGCTTGTTGGAAAAAAGAATTCTTGACTGTCAAAAATATTCAAGAAAAAAGTAATCTGATAATAGAGCAGTACATGGTCAGGGGCTGGGCCACAGTGAAAAACTCATTTACAAAGGGTCTATAAAAGTAATAATACAGTAGTAAACAGACCAAAAATACAGACTGAGACTGAGGAAGCTATATATTGACAAAGTGGTCATGAGGGAGCCCAGAGGTGAATCAGAGCAGTATTGGCTGCAATGATCACAATGACGCGATACGAGAGAAATGCTGCACATGCGCCTGGCTGCACCTTGCCCCCTACAAAGATGGCGGCTCCGCACGTGTCCAGTGAATCGTTGTCCCGAATAAAGATGGCGGCGCTCACGCAGCCGCGCTGAGGCAATTCCCCATTTACTGCAAACACGGGACTGGGACGTTCAAATTTGTGTTTTCCGACGTGCACAATTTGTTTGTAAAACCTCTCCGCTCATAGCAACACAGTTTTTCTCCCGTTTCCCTGTTTATTTCTTTCCTCACCGTATCCTTTCTCTCCATAACTTCCCGAACATTCATTGCATCGACTCTGCGCACGCGCGAGGGTGATCGCATGGTTTAGTTTAGCTCCGCCCTTCATTTACTTTGATTGGTTGGAGGATCAACCTCCGGCTAGGTCCTCCACATCCGCCCACCGACCTTTCATTGGTCCGGTGCTGACATCAATCACCCGCGGGTCACTTTGTTGGCTAGAGCATGCGCAGTGCGTCCTGTTTTAGCTGATATGCTGGGTAATGTGATGGGAGAGTTTACTGAGGGGAAGGATCCCTTTGTGTGAGCTCTGCAGTAGATTTCCTTTATTCATGGAGGGAGTTGCCTTCCTACTCATGACTGTATAGCTGTGATTGAATCAGTACATAAACATCCCATTTTCACTGCTTTTCACAACATCTGAGATCTTTAGCACATTGTATCACACTCTTCTTTGGAAACAAAAAAATCATGAAACGGAGCCTCAAGGAATCGGAGCAGGAGTGGGGCATTCATCGCCTTCAGCTTGTTCCCCCATTCTATCAGATCATGGCTTGGCCAACCCAGACCTCAACACCTCTTTTATGCTTGATCCGCATAGCCCCTCAACTGCTCAATATTTCAAAAATCTGTCTGCCCTCTTTTAAAATAATTTGAGATAGTCGGGAATCTATAATTCTATGTGGAAACAGGCCCTTCAGCCCAACAAGCCAGAACAACCCTCCAAAGAATAACCCAACCATTCCCTTCCTACATTTAACTTTCACAATTGTTTGGGCGAGAAAATTCTAGTCATTCACTGAGGAAAAAAAAATCTTTACTTTTTCTAAAATGAATGTTCCCTTATGTAATGTCCCCTGGTTTGAGACTTCACTGGTGCTAGAAGATCTAGTCAACATCTACCCTGTCAAGCTCCTCAGAATCTTGTTTCCATAAGATCACCCCTGCTTATCTATTCTTGATAGGTCAACCCTTTTGTCCTCAAAGCAGCTAAGTGAATCTTTTTTGAATGGTCTCCGATGTTAGTTTATCCTTTATTAAATATGGGAGCTAACATTGTATACAGTACTCCAAGTGAGGACTCAGCAACAGCCAGTGTGGTTAACCAATCCTCAGTCCATACTAATACATTACCCCGATACCATGAGCTCCTAAATTGTGCAATTAACTTTTAGGTAGCACCTCATCATTTACATTTTTAAAATCCAAATACAGAGCATCATTGGATTGCCCTTTATCAGCCCTGCTTGTTATCTCAATGAACTGTCGTAAATTTGTCAAATATAGTTTCTTGTTCACAAAACCCAGTCTACCATGTTTAATGATAAGCTTTTCTAAATGTCCTGCAATTTCTTTCTTTAATATTCGACTCTGTAGATTCTTTCAGTACATTTGCTAAGAATGATTCCCCTCTCTTAAATCCATGTGGACTCTGTCCAATCCTGTCACTTCAGTCAGAAACTTGACTGTACTCCAATATAGTTAGTAAATATATCTATTTATTTTTAAAAATTGATTACTTATAAATGCTGGACCCATGCAATATCAATGAATTAATGACTCTGAATTTGGGTTATAATGTTTTTTTTTGTAAATTCCTTTTCGTACTGTGTTATGCAGACAGCACCAAGTGATCACTCTTAAATGTGAGTAACTTTGAAAATAATATATTTTTAAAATAACATTCCAAAATGCTACCTCATTATTGTGCAAGGAGGATCTTGCATTCAATAGTTTGCAGATAAAATTGAACAGATTTTTGCTGCAATTTGGCCAGACTGCAGGTTACACCAAAGTGGCAACTCTGCTCTCAAATTCTTACTTGACACTGCCCAAGGCGATACTGATGGGACTTCACTTTGCCATTCTTGTTCACCAGTTTTATTTCCAGGTTTAATTCTATAATCATCTAGAGCTTGTAATTTTAGACAACTTCTCTTTAAGGTACATATGTAAATATCATACTGAAATGTTGCACTGAAAGGTACCAAATCTGAAATTAGTCTCTAATCTGATAGTAACATGCTCTGACCCTTCTACATATGTATTGGCATAAGTCTATGCCAGTAATTTTTCTGAAACCTGTGATTCCTGATGAAGGACTTATGCCCGAAACATCAACTCTCCTGCTTCTTGGATGCTGCCTGACTTGCTTTGCTCATTGGGGAAACTTGCAGGATCTGTAGAAGGAACATGTGTTTCAGAGTGTATGCAATAAACCTGAACATTGTTTTTTTTTCACAGAGCTTGTGACCCTATTGGAGCAGCAATGAAGCTCGTATTGTTTTTTTAAATTTCCGAGCTTGCCAAATTATGGTTGGCAAATGCAGGTGACTTTATCAAAGCACATTTCACATGCCCCAGCTAGGAATTTGGTCCCAATTCTGTCAGTCCATCCATTCCTATGGATAACAGGTATTTTAAATGTGAGCACTCCATTTAACTATTTGAATTGAATACTTCAGTGGTTACGTCCTCTTGGATTCTGAATTTCAAATTACTTAATGTGATTTTTTTGTCCCCCCTGAATTTGCCAAGCATTGGGCAGTTCTGGAATATTCCAAACATTTACAATAGATGCATTTACACTATTGAAGGCAACCTGGCAGATTTGAATACCATTCAGGTAGTCAACAACAATACATAAGTAACTTTATGGATTGCTTACTGTACACCAACAATGCAAGCCAAGTATTAGTGAAACCACAGATTGTCTCCCATGGATTCCCAAATCTAAACAGTGCATTCCAGATATGCTCACTATCACCATCTGGGAGCAGTCTCCCAAAGTGCTCCCAGAACTTAGAAAGCACACACACTGCCCTCCAAAGATAAATCTGCTCTCACAGGCTTCACTCTTATTGCATACAATGACATTTATTGTCCAGTTCTATCATGTGACAAATGATTTTACAAACAATTTATAAAATACTTTAAATCCTGAAGAAATGTGATGTCAGCCCTTTGTAGAAGTGAATGGAAAGTGTGATGTTTGCTTGACCTTTGGCTCTATGTATCAGACTGAACTGAACCTTTAGCAAGATGTGGGATGTTTCCCACACACTTTGTTTAAAGAAACAAAGATTATGCTCTGAGATTTAAATGTTCAATCAGGTTTAATAAAAGTTCTTCCAAAAATTGAGAGTTTGATTTCAGCTCCTTTAAAGAGACATGCTCTTGGCCTTCAATTTTGTGACATGTGATCATTCTTTGGTAAAGGTGGCTGTGTGCAACACTGCAGGATGTTGTACTGAAGTGCCTCATTGGGTGGATGAGCTTTATTACTGGTGTAACTTGGCTAATTTTGAGATGGAAAATTATTTTGAGTTAAATCTTGTTTTTAAACTGAGACGTGTTTGTGTAACTCAAGTGTGGAAACTATGCTCATGTTTGCATTGAACCTTTCACTTTTGGAGATTAGTATTTTTCCGATCTGTTTTGTAAATAAAGTTCACTATAGAAAGCACAGTGCTGGAGAACCGCAGGTCCAGCAGCATCTCTGAGGGGTATAAAACATTGGAAGCTCCAAGTCTCATGACTATTTGTCCGTTCAGACGAAGAGTCACTGAAATTGAAATGTAACGTTATTTTTCTCTTCACCGATGCCCTCAGAACTGCTGAGATTCTCCAGAACTTTGTTTCTGGGGTTCAGATCTCCAGCACCTGCAGTTTATTGTTTTGTTATTGATCCAATGATTTGACTTGGGGAGCGAGAGGCAGCAACTGTGATCAACGAGAATAAAACTCCCCAACCATGAAAAAAAACCATAGTTCTTTATACTTTGCAAAACACAACTGTAAATAAGAAATACAATTAAGCTAAGTACAAGAAGGCATACCACCTGCCTTGTCTCAAACTTGCTACTCATCTTTGAGGACTAATCTGTCAGAATTGTGTTTGCTCGCTTCCTTTGAGATCACAGTCCACAAATGTCCCAGTTCCAATTCCTGGGCCGAGCCCAGTTACCACATTGCAGTGGGGTGGGCAGCTTTGTGTCAGCCTGAACTTTTGTTAATAACAACATTGCAGGTTGAAGTTGAATGTTTTGACGAATATTGCGTCATCAAACTTGGAGGAAGTCCTTCCGAATGTATTGATATAACTGGACTGAGCCTGTTTACATGCAGCCCTGTTAGTAGTACTGTAATATTCTCAGTTAATAATCACACAACACCAGGTTATAGTCCAACAGGTTTAATTGGAAGCACACTAGCTTTCGGAGCACCGCTCCTTCATCAGGTGATTGTGGAGGGCACAATTCTAAGGTACAGAATTTATAGCAAAACTTTAGTGTGATGTAACTGAAATTATACATTGAAAAATACCTTGATTGTCTGTTGAGTCTTTCATCTGTTCGAATACCATGATAGTTTCATTTCTTTTATGTGTAAATCACAAAACCTTTTTTTAAAAGTTGCATTCCTGACAGTGGCCCATCAAATCACTCATTGTATTAATCACTGCACAGTCTCAACAAAGGAATGAAACTGGATGGTCCACATTACATCTACCAAGGCACTGGAAAATATAACAACACAATCAGCCCTCTTGACCCTGCAACTTCTGTCTCACTGTGGGCCAACAGCAGCAGCAGAACTGTACTCCAGCCCAATCTGAAATCTCATGGCCTGGTATATCTCCCACTCAACCATTAACATCAAGCCAGGGGAATCAACTCTAGTTCAATGGAGAGTTCCGCAGGGCATGCCAGGAGCAATACCAGGCATACCTAAAAATGTGGTGCCAACCTGGTGAAGCTACCCAACCTGCATGCCAAACAGCACTAGCAACACCAAATAGAACTATGTGATCCAACAACCAATGGATCAGATCTGAGCTCTGCAGTTCTGCCACACCTAGTCAGGAATGGTGATGGGCAACTAAACAACTCACTGCAGGAAGCATCACAGATATCCCCACCTTTATTGATGCAGGGGTCTCACACATCCATGCAACAGACAAGACTACAGCATTTGCAGCAATTTTCAGCCAGCAGTGTCAAGTGGATGAGCCTTCTACATTGGTCCCTGACATTACAGACGTGAATCAACTTGGTTGAAAACTTATTTTAAATCAGATCAAGAAATGGAGAAGTAGTGTAAAGGCTGTCAGCCCTACCAACATTGTGGCAATAATACTGATGGCTGTGCTCCAGAAATTGCTGCCCACCAAGACAATTACTGCACCAGCACTGGCACCTACTGACATTGTGGAACATTTCCCAGGGATGTTCAACACAAAAACGCAGGACAGAGCCAACCCAGCCAATTTCCCTCCATCAGTCGACACTCGCTCAGCAGTGAAGTGATGGAAGGTGTCATCAACAGTGCTGTCAAGCAGCTGCTCAGCAATAACCTTCTGTGACACCCAGTTTGGGTTCTGTCAGGGCCACTCAGTTCCTGATCTTGTTCCAGACTTGATTCACAAACTGACAAACAGCTGAATGCCAGAGGTGAGGTGAGGATGACAGCCCAGTCCCACTCCAAGACCACTATTTCGACTTCAGTGATATGACCTGACCTCACCACAGTCTCAGCTCATTTACTGAAACTCTCATTCATTCCTTTTGTTGACTCTAGATTTCATTATCTAAACCCACTCCTGGTCAGCATCCCACAATCACCCTCCCTATAATCTCCAGAATATTGAAAACTCTACCGCCCAATTGCTCACTTGTACCAGAACTTGCTGATCCATCAAAAGGCTCCCATTTATAAGCGACAACAATTTACTTTCACACCCTTGACTGAATTCCTGGTTGCAATCATTCCTATCTTCCTGCACCACACACCCTTTCATATTTCAATAACTCATTTTAGTTTAGACTCCCAATGATGTGTTTATTTTTGAGTTCAGCTGTGTGACTGTTTCTATAGATTCCAAGGCAACATGGTCTGGAATTCCCACCCTCTAAGATCTGCTTTCTTCCTTTAAGGCATTCCTGAAAAATTGCTTATTTGGCAATGGTTTTGGTCACTGGACATAATATTCTCCAGCTGTGGCCTTATGTCAAAAGTTCTCAATATTTTTGTGAAATTAAAAACATGTTGATTTGTACAGATATCGCTGAGTGAAGAACCTGTAATGTATCTTACCCAACCACGTTGGGGAGCGCTTTCACCATTCAAACTGCAGCTGTATAAGGAAGTCAAACATCATCCTCTCCACAGGCAACAGGGCTTTGGCAATGATCACTGGTGTCTGTGGAAGGAGAAATACACATGATGTTTCAGGGTGTGCAATATGAATTATAGGGAATGAAAATGGTGCAGAATTTGACTGTCAGAAATGGAAGAAAAATCCACTCACTATTGGAAAAACGAATTCTTGACTGTCAAAGATATTGTGGAAAAAATAAGGATTTGATAATGGAGCAGCATACGGTCAGGAGTTGGGCAGCAGTGGACAATCCATTTACAAAAAGGTCTGTGAACGTAGTAGTAAAATATTAAATATGGCAAAAAGACACTCATGTGAGACTGAGGAAGCTAGATAACGAACAAGTGGACATCAAGGAGCCCAGAGGTGAATCAGAGTAGTGTTCACTTTTATGATCCCACAGTCAGAGATGTCTAGCACAAAAACAGACTCTTCAGTCCAACCCATTTATGCAAACCAGATATTCTAACCGAAACTATTCCCATTTGCCAGCACTTGACCGACATCCCTCTGAACCCTTCCTATTCAAATGCCTTTTAAATGTTACAATTTTGGTTGCCCTTTAGGCTCCTTTTGAATTTTCCCCCCTCGCCCTAAATCTAAATCCTCTAGTTCTGGTCTCCACCACCCCAGGGTAAACACCTTGTCTATTTACGCTATACATGCCCCTCACAATTTTATAAACCTCTTCAACATCACACCTCAGCCTATGACACTCCAGGGAAAATGGCCCCAGGCTATTATGCCTCTCCCTGCAACTCAAATCCTCCAACCCTGGCAACATCCTTAAAAATTAGTTCTTAAACTTTCCATGTTTCAGTGCCTCATTCTGATAAGATGGAGACCAGAATTGCACACAATATTCCAAAAGTGGCCTAACCAATGTCCTGTACAGCTCCTTTCCTGAATGCTCTGACCAACAAAGGGAAGAATCACAAACAATTTCTTCACTATCCTATCAACCTGTGACTCGACTTTCAAGGAACTATGAACATGCATTCCAAGGTCTCTTTGTTCAGCAAGACTCTCAAAGATCTTACAATTCAGTATGAGTCCTGCTCTGATTTGCTTTTCTAAAGTGCAGCACCTCACATTTATCGAAATTAAACCCTATCTGCCACTCCGCAGCCCATTGGCCCATCTGATCAATATCCCATTGTATTCTGAGACTACCTTTATCACTGTCCACAAACCTCCAGTTTTGGTGTCATCTGCAAACTTACAAACCGTACCGGCTCTATTTACATCCAAATCATTTAAATGGATGAAGAAACAAATCCAGAAAAAAAAACATCCATTTCTCTGGGTTTGAATGTTCTCTGTGTAAATCCTGCCCTGTGACTCTCTACCAGGGAGGGCTGCACATACACACCTCTGAACTTTGCCCCCGACAAAGCTGGCAGCCGCGCACGTGTCCAGTGAATCTTTGCCCCGAATAAAGATGGCGGCGATCACACAATGAGGTTATTTTCCAGTTTACTGCAAAAACGGAACTGTAAGTTTCAAATTTGTATTTTCCGATGTGCACCAAATGTTTGTAAAACCTCTCAGCCCATACCAACACCATTTCCGTCCAACATCCTGATGTTTATTTCTTTCCTTACCAACAGTTCCCCATCCACACGTCCCGCACATCCACGCCCACTGTGAGGATGATCACGTGGTATAGTCTAGTTCCGTCCCTCATTTACTCTGATTGGTTGGAGGACCAAATGCCCCGCCAAGTCCTCCAGTTGTGCCCCTGCCTTTCCATTGGTCTTCCGCTGACATCAACCACCATGGGCCCATTGTTGCCTGGAGCATGCGCACTGCTTCGTGGCTTTTCTTGCTGTTGAATCAGTTCCAAGAGTGAGACACAAAGTTAAAAAATCACACACCCACCTGATGAAGAAGCTGCAAAGCAAGTGCTTCCAAATAAACCTGGTGTTCTGTGAATTTTAATTTTGTCCATCCTAATCCAACACCAGCACCTGAAAGTCAAGAGTGTGGGAGGAATGCAAAATATAACAACAAAAGAACTAGGAACAGGAGAAGGCCGTCCTGCCCTTTGAGCTTGCTCTGCCATTCATTAAGATCATGGCTGATCATTTTGTGGACACAGAACCATTTACCAACGTTCTCACTATATTCCTTAATTAATTCGTTATTTCTTTAAAAAAAAGTTACCTTAGTTTTAAAAACGTTTATTGAACTAGCATCAACTACTTCCCTGGGCAATGAATTCCATTGAGATCAAGAAGTTCCTCCTCAATTCAGTCCTAAATTTGCTTCCTCTCATCCTTTGGTGATGCCCTCTTGTCCTGGCTTCATCTACCAGTGGAAACACTCTCTCTACTTCTATTTTATCCACTCCATTCATTATTTTATATGTTTCCCATTCTTCTGATTTCCAATGAATATAATCCCAATCTACTCAGTCTCTGTTAAGGCAACCCCCACAACTCCGGAATCAACCTAGTTAAACTCCTCTGCACCCCCTCTAGTGCCGGTACATCCTTGAGCAAGTAAGGAGACAGAAACTGCATGCAGTACTCCAGGTGTGGCCTCACCAGCACCCAATACAGCTGGAACATAACTCCTGCTTTTAAACACGGTCCCTTCAGCAATGAAGGCCAAAATTCCATTTGCTTTCTGAATTGTTTGTTGTACCTGGTGACCAACCATCATGCACAAGGATACTCAGGTGCCCCTACATAGCAAATGATGCAACTTTTTAAAATTCAAGTAATAATCCCTTTTTTAATGTTACTCCAACCAAACAGTAGGACTTTACATTTATGAACATTCTATTCCAAATGCCAGCCCATTGCCCACTCACTCAATGTATCTCTGTTCCTCTGCAAAGTTTCACAGTCCTCCACACACTTTGTTCTGCTACTCATCTTAGTGTCATATGCAAACTTTGACACCCTACATGTGGTCGCCAACTCCAAATCATCTGTATCAATTCTAAATAATCGCAGTCCCAACACTGATCCCTGAGGCACACTATTAGTCACTGATTGCCAGCCAGAATAGTACTGATTTATCCCCACACTTTGCTTCCTGTTAGTCAACCAATCTTCTATCCATGCTAATACTCTACTCCGAAAGCAATGCAACTTTATATTATGCCACAGCCTCTTGCACAGCACCTTGTTGAAGGCCTTTTGGAAATCCAGGTACACTGCATCCACTGGGTCCCCGTTGTCCACCTTGCTCGAAATGGCTTCATAGAATTCCGAAAGATTTGTGAAGCAAGACCTGCCCTCCATGAACCCATGCTGTCTGTCCAATGGGACAATTTCTATTAAGATTCCCTGCTATTTCTTCCTTGATAATAGACCCAAGCATCATTCCCACTACAGAGAATAAGCTAACTTGTGTATAATTCCCCACCTTTTGCCCACCTCCTTTTTAAAAACGTGGCATCACTTTTGCTGCTTTCCAATCTGCTGGGACTGCCACAGAGTCCAGTGAATTTTGGAAGATTACTGCCAGTGTATTTGCCATTTCTCCTGGCATCTCCTTTAGTACCCTGGGATGTATTCCATCAGGGTCAGAAGACTTTTATGTCATTAGCTCAATTAACTCCAACAGTCCAACACTAGCTGTTCCGTAATAATGATGGTTACCAAATCCTCACCTATCTTTGTCTCTTTGCTAATTATTGGCAAGATATTAGTTTCCTCCACTGTGATATCCCATAATTAAATGTTCCTTCTCATTTTCCAAAGGACCAACATTTACTTTAGCCACTCTTTTCTCATTTAATATAAAATTTTGCTATCTGTCTTTATAGTCTGTGCTAGTTTATTTTTCTCATGTTCTATCTTACATTTCTTTATAGCCCTTCTGTGGCTTTCTGTTGACTTTTAAAGTTTTCCCAGTTCTAGTTTCAGGCTGTTTTTGGCCACTTTGCATGCCTTCTCTTTCAATTTGATCGTTTTCCTTAGATACCCATCGCAGAGTATGCCTTTTCTTCCAGTCCTTCCTTTTCACTGAAATATGTCATTGTTGAGCACTTTGTAAAGTGCCTTTGAAAATCTTCCACTGCTCATCAACTGTCCCACCATAAAATCTTTGTTTCCAGTCTACTTTATCCAGGTTCTCCCTTATTCCATTGTAGTTCCCTGTGTTGAAGCACAGGACCCAGGTATTAGATTTTATCTTCACACTCTCCATATGTATTCTAAATTCAACCATACAGTGTTCACTTCTTTCACGAAGATCCCTAACTCTGAGGTCATTCATTATCCCTGTCTCATTGCACAGGGCCAGATGCTGGATAGATTGCTCCCTTGTCAGTTCCATTTCATACTGTTCAAGAAAACTATCATGGATACACTTAATAAACTCAAGGCTACCCTGACTGAGCTGGTTCGACCAAACTACATGTAGATTAAAATCACCCATGATAATAGCCATACATTTTTACAGGCAATAGTTATTTCTTTGTTTATTGCCCATCCCAATGTGATGTAATTATTTGGTAGCCTGCACACTACACCTGTCAGTGATGTTCTTGTTAGAATTTTAGAATGCATCATTCCTGTTTCACCTAATGTATACCAATAACAACTACTTGCATTGTATGGAATCTTTTACAATGGCAAATCTCCTAAGGTGCTTCATGGATGATCAAAACGTTGATTAAAGAGAATGATGTTGAAATACATCTTAAAGGAGGATAGAGAAGGTTAGCGAGGGTATTCCACACACTTCTGCACTTGAGAGCGCCATTCGTGGAGTGATGCAGGTGGGATGGGTTGGAAAGGGAACGTGCAAAGGGGAAATGGAGGAGCACAGGCAGTGCATAAGGTCTTAAGGACAGAGAAGGTTCCAGACTGAGTCTGTCTGTCAGAGAGTATGACTGTCTCATGGAGTTTGAAGCTCTGCATGTCACGTTAGTCGAGGAGTGTATAACGGTGGCTGAGAGAACTTTTGATGAGGACTAGTCTCCTGAGGTAGTGTGGGCTGAGGTTAGAAACAGAAGAGAAGAGGTCACACTGCTTGGATTTTTTTTAGAAATAGGCCTCTGCAGAATTCCAGGGAGGTGGAAGAGAGGATTAGCAAAATTATTCTGGATAGGAGTGAAAGTAACAGGGTGGTCATTATGGGGGACTTTAACTTCCCCAAAATTGACTGGAAATGCTATAACTCTAATACGTTGGATGAATCGGTTTTTTTCCCAACGTGTACAGGAGGGTTTCCTGACACAGTATGTTGAAGGGCCGACAAGAGGGGAGGCCACATTGGATCTGTTGCTTGGTCATGAACCGGACGAGGTGTTTGATTTAGTTGTAGGTGAGCACTTTGGAAAGAGTGACCATAATTCAGTTAAGTTTAGTTTAGCGATGGAAAGGAACAAGTACATGCCACGGTTCAAGAGTTATTGATGGGGCAAGGGCAATTATAATGCTATTAGGCAAGAATTAGATGCACAGAATGGGGGAGCAAAATGCAGGGGATTCAGACAATGGAAATGTGGAGCTGGTTTAAGGAACAGATATTGCGTGTCCTTGATAGGTATGTCCCTGTCAGGCAGGGAGGAAGTGATAAGGTAAGGGAACCGTGGTTTACTGCGGAAACTGCATCTCTTGTTACGAAGAAGAAGGAGGCTTAGGTGTTGATGAGGCAAGATGGTTCAGATGAGGAGATGGAGAATTACAGATCAGCTAAGAAGGATTTAAAGAGAGAGTTAAAAAGAGCAAAGAGAAGACATGACCAGTCTTTAACACATAGAATAAAGGAGAACCCTAAAGCTTTCTATAGGTATGTGAGGAATAAAAAGATGATTAGGGTAGGAATAGGGCCAATCACAGACAGAATGGGAAGATGAGTGTTGACCCTGTGGAGATCGGAGAGATGCTAAATGAACATTTCTCATCGGTTTTCACTCAGGAAAAGGAGAATATTGGAGAGGAGGAGAATGAGGTATGAGATATTAGACTAGAAATTATCAAGGTTAGTTATGAACAGGTATTATCAATGCTGGAAGGCGTGAAAATAGACAAGTCCCCTGGGCTGGATGGGATTTATCCGAGGATTCTCTGGGAAGCTAGGGAGAAGGTAGCATAGCCTGTGGCTTGGATATTTGAGTTGTCATTGTCTGCAGATTTGGTACCAGAGTACTGGAAGATTGCAACTGTTGTGTCCTTGTTCAAGAAGGGCAGTAGAGATGACCCAGGTAATTATAGACCAGTGAGCCTTACTTCTGTTGTAGGAAAGGTTTAGGAAAGGATTATAAGAGATAAGATTTATAATCATCTGGCAAACAACAATTTGATTTCAGATAGTCAACTTGGTTTTGTCAAGGGCACGTCATGTCTCACAAACCTCATTGAGTTTTTTTTGAGAAGGTCACCAAGCTTGTAGATGAGGGTAGGACATTTGACGTGGTATACATGGACAAAAGTAAAGCCTTTGACAAGGTTCCACATGGTAGGCTGTTGGAGAAAATGCAGAGGCACAGAAGCAAGCCTCACGACGAGAGCAGATTTGTTCAAGCAAATTCGAAGGCAGATTTGCAGATGGGAAAGCAAGCAAGAAAGCTTCGTTCTTGTCCATGTAAAAGGCTGCAGTTGAAGAACAAAGCAGTTTCTCCCCAGCTTCAAACTGGGGACCTTTCGCGTATGAGGCGAACATGATGAGTCCAGTTACTAGTCATGTGCCACCAGGATCTGTTTTGGGACCACTGCAGGTATAGGTGAATGGATTCGGAAATTTGCAGACGACACTAAAGTCAGTGTATTAGTGGACAGTGTGGAAGAATGTTACAGGTTGCAAGGGGACTTGGATAAACTGCAGAATTGGGCCGAGAGGTGGCAAATAGAGTTCAATGCAACTAAATGTGAGGTGATGCACTTTGAGAAGAATAACAAGAAGGCTGAATACTGGGTCAATGGAAAAAATCTTGGTAGTGTGGTGTGCAGAGGAATCCTTGAGTCCATGTACATAGATCTCTGAAAGTTGCCACCCAGGTTGATAGTGCTGTTAAGAAGGCAAACGGTGTGTTAGGTTTCATTCGTGGAGGGATTGAGTTCCGAAGTTGAAATACCATACTGCAACTATACAAAACGCTGGTGCAGCCACACTTGGAATATTGTGTTCAATTCTGGTGCCCATATTTCCGGAAACATTGGAAAAGGTGCAGAGGAGGTTTACCAGATCATTGCCTGGTCTAGAGAGAAGGTCTTGTGAGGAAAGGCTGAGAGACTTGAAACTCTTCTCATTGGCAAGAATAAGGTGAGAGGGGATTTGATAGAGACATACAAGATGATTAGAGGATTAGAAAGGTAGGCAATGGAAGTATTTTTCCTAGGATGATGACGTCAGCGTGGGGGAAATGGGGGTGGAACCCTGCTCATAACTCCACCTCCATTCCCCCCACTCCAGTTATAGGCTCCGCCCCCACTCCCAGCTCCACACCCACACCAGATCCCAGCCCTGCCGAGTTTTCACCATCCCTCCAGACCTTCCCCTCACTGAGGATGAACGATCAGTTCTCAGCAAAGGCCTCACCTTCATCCCCCTCCGTCCACGCATCAATGAATTTAATGCACGCCGTGACGTCCAACAATTCTTCTGTTGCCTCCGTCTCCGAGCTTACTTTCACAATCAGGACTCCTGCCCACCTTCTGAGGACCCCTTCGCCCACGTCCAACACACTGCATCCACCTGGACACCCTGCGCTGGCCTATTACTTGCCATCGACCTCTTCATTTCCAACTGCCGGCGGGACATTAACCGCCTCAACCTGTCTACCCCCCTCCCCCACTCCAACCTCTCACCCTCACAACACGCAGCCCTCCAATCCCTCTGCTCTAATCCCAACCTCACCATCAAACCAGCAGATAAAGGGGGCGCAGTGGTAGTCTGGCACACTAACCTTTACACCGGTGAAGCCAAACGACACCTCTTCCTCCTGCCCCCTCGACCATGACCCCACCCCCCATCACCAAACCATCATCTCCCAGACCATACAGAACCTCATCACCTCAGGAGATCTCCCACCAACAGCTTCCAACCTCACAGTTCAGGAACCCCGCACTGCCCGGTTCTACCTCCTTCCCAAGATCCATAAGCCTGATCACCCTGGCCGACACATTGTCTCAACATGCTCCTGCCCCACTGAACTCATCTCTACCTACCACGACACTGTCCTACCCCCCCCCAGTCCAGGAACTCCCCACATACGTTCGAGACACCACCCACGCCCTCCACCTCCTCCAAGACATCCGTTACCCGGGCCCCCAACGCCTCATCTTCACCATGGATATTCAATCCCTCTACACCTCCATCCGCCATGACCAGGGCCTCCAGGCCCTCCACTTTTTCCTCTCCCAACGTCACCAAAAGTACCCTTCCACTGACACTCATTCATTTGGCCGAACTGGTCCTCACCCGAAACAATTTCTCCTTTGAATCCTCCCACTTCCTCCAGACCAAAGGGGTAGCCATGGGAACACGTATGGGCCCCAGCTATGACTGTCTCTTTGTTGGCTACGTAGAACAGTTGATCTTCTGTAATTACACCGGCACCACTCCCCACCTCTTCCTCCGCTACACTGATGACCGCATTGGTGCCACCTCATGCTCCCGCGAGGAGGTTGAGCAATTCATCAACTTCACCAACACATTCCACCCTGACCTTAAATTTACCTGGATCATCTCTGACAGCACCCTCCCCTTCGTGGACCTCTCCATCTCCTTTAATGATGATCGACTTGACACTGATATTTTTTACAAACCCACCGACTCCCACAGCTACCTGGATTACACCTCTTCCCACCCTACCTCTTGCAAAAATGCCATCCCGTACTCCCAATTCCTCCACCTCCGCCGTATCTGCTCCCAGGAGGATCAGTTCCACGATAGAACACACCAGGTGGCCTCCTTCTTTAGAGACCGCAATTTCCCTTCCCACGTGGTTAAAGATGCCCTCCAATGCATCTCATCCACAACCCACAATTCCGCACTCAGACCCCACCCCTCCAAACGTAACAAGGACAGAACGCCCCTGGTGTTCACCTTCCACCCCACTAACCGTCGCATAACCCAAATCATCCACTGACATTTCCGCCACCTCCAAACAGACTCCACCACCAGGGATATATTTCCCTCCCCACCCCTTTCTGACTTCTGCAAAGACCATTCCCTCCATGACTACCTGGTCAGGTCCACACCTCCCACAACCCACCCTCCCAACCTGGCACCTTCCCATGCCACTGCAGGAATTGCAAAACCTGCGCCCACACCTCCTCTCTCACCTCTATCCAAAGCCCTAAAGGAGCCTTCCAATTCCATCAAAGTTTTACCTGCACATCCAGTAATATCATTTATTGTGTCTGTTGCTCCCAATGCGGTCTCCTCTACATTGGGGAGACTGGACACCTCCGAGCAGAGCACTTTAGGGAACATCTCCGGGACACCGACACCAATCAACCCCACTGCCGTGGCCCAACATTTCAACTCTCTCTCCCACTCTGCCAAGGACATGGAGGTCCTGGCCTCCTTCACCGCTGCTCCCTCACCACCAGACGCCTGGAGGAAGAACGCCTCATCTTCCGCCTCGCAACACTTCAACCCGAGGGCAATCTTCAACAGTTTCCTCATATCCCCAACCCCCACCTCATCCCAGTTCCAAACTTCCAGCTCAGCACTGTCCCAGTGACTTGTTCTGACTTGTCCTACCTGCCTATCTTCTTTTCCACCTATCCACTCCATCCTCCGACTGCTCCCGACCTATCACCTTCACCCCCTCCCCCACTCACCTATTGTACTCTATGCTATGTTCTCCCCAAACCCACCCTCCTCTAGCTTATCTCTCCACGCTTCAGGCTCTCTGCCTTTATTCCTGATGAAGGGTTTGTGCCCGAAACGTCGATTTTACTGCTCCTCGGATGGTGCCTGAACTGCTGTGCTCTTCCAGCACCACTAATCCAGAATCTGTACCTCACCACATCACTTTGCCCCACAATCGTCGTATCTGGCTGTGCACAAAGAGGAGTGGCACAGTCTGTACTGGGATGCACTGGGGCCCTGAAACACATGGTAAAGACTAAAATCACCAGAGCCTTGAGAGCTTTACCACATTGTTTACATGTTCTATTGTTTTTACTCTGTTTCTGCCTTCCCTTGTTTTTTCTTAATAAAGTCGTTATTACACACACCTGCACAAGCTGTGAAATGAACTCAGGCCTCTCGATCCAAGATTCGGGATATTTTCACCACATCACAAGGCATCGACTCTAACTTCCCTTGTCCCTTAGCCTGCTGAGTTGCACCTGTATCAACTCCGCAATTGGGAGGAAGGGGCGGAACAGCAGAACCGAGCAGTAGCCGGTCGTCTAACCAGAGTGAGTGAGGAGCGAGGCCAAAGCATTCTCGGGGAGTGAACGCTTCAGGATTGATCATTCTCACTACATATTGGAGCATTGATTCATGGGAGAGGCTTAATGTGAGATTTTTAAGGAATAGTTGAGATGTAAGTCTGATAACGTACATTAGGGAGATTTAAACAATCCTTAGATAAACACATGGGTGATTTTGCAATAGTGTAGGGGGACGAGCTGAGAATAATTCACAGGTCGGTTTACACAACTCGAGTAAGAAACTTATCTTCAAACTCCCAGAACGATTGGTAATTCACATACCTGGTTGGTATGGTTAAATTGGACCAAACAATCTATTTACATACTAATCATCTCAATGACTGTAACTCGACAGAGCAATTGTTAATGACGAATATTTCACCCATGATGCTGTGCAGATATGGATATTCTCAATAAACTCACCGTAACTTCAGACGCACGCGCAGTTTGGTTTCCATACAGAGCATGCGTACTGTCACATTGATCTGGTCACGGAGAAAGACAGACATGGAGCTGATTTCTCCGGCAGCGGCTGCGATCAGCTTCAGAGAGCGGCGCTCAGAGACGGTGTGTGGGAGCCTCTCTGGGAGAAAGGAGCGGAGAGATTTCACAAGTCCTGGATACAGGTTAAAAATAACTCGAAAAATACCCTCCAGGCCCGTGTCAGGAGGCGGCGGCGGTCTCTGATCAGGGAAATGGCCCAGGGTCACGGCCGCCATTTGTTTGAGGGAAGAGGGAGCGCGGGCCTGAGGGCCGCCATGTTGAGAAGGTCAAGGTGCAGGTGGGCGGGGCTCTCGGGGTCTGTAGAACAATCCGAGGAAAGGGAAGCCCCATTGTTATTGATTAATTCCACGAACACAGCTTCACTGGGCGGTCCTGCAGGAATATCCTCTCTCAGTCCTGCTGGGATGTTTCACCCCATCAGAACCAGCAGCTCTCCTCCTCTCTCAGCTCCCCTTCTGTCCTTCTCTGCCAAAGCTATCTCGTGTCCCCTTTTTACATTCCTGATTTCCATCCTAAGTGTATTTCTACAGCCCCGATGCTCCTGAAGGGATTCCCTGGAGTCAGCCAGTTATATCTGACATGTGACCCCTTTTTTCTTGACCACAGCCTCTAAACTCAGCCAGTGTTTCCTAATTCAGTCAGCATTGAGCTGCACACTAACAGGAACACGCTGGCGCTGAACGCTCCTTTTATCTCGGTTTTTAAATATTCCTACTTGCCAGACTTCCCTTTACCTGCAAATAGCCTCCCCAGATCTACTTTAAAAATTCCTGTCTAATACTATCTTGCTCCATTTAATAACTTTAACTTGTGGACCAGGCCTGTCATTTTCCATCGCTTTTTTCAAATGAATACAATTGTGGTAACTTTCCAAAGTGCTCCCCCACTAACACCTCAGTCCCGTTCCCGACCTTGTTTCCCAAGGGGCGGTCAGGTTTAGCCCCATTCTCCAGTTGGGCCATTTACATAATGACTGGGAGTTTTCAGAACACACTTAACAAATTCCTTCCATCCAAATGCTTAACTTAGTAGCAATCCCAGTCCAGGTTTGGAACGGTTAAGATCCCCTATCATTACAACCCTATTATTCTAAGAGATATCTGAAATCTCCTGACATATTTGCTCCTCCATCTCCCATTGCCTATCGCTGTAGTCCGACCGTAGAAAACTAATGGTCAATTTTTATTTCTCAGTTCCACGAATATCGTTTAACTGGGCGATCCTACATGAATCCTCCCTCGAGGTACTGCTGGGATGTTTACTCCCAATCAAACCCACCAGCTCTCCTCCTGTTTTGCCTCCTGTTCTATCCTTCCTGTCGGATCTGTCTCCGGAACATTGAGCTGCTGCTCCTGTTGCTCCCTCAGCTGTGTTTCTGTAATATCTATGGTATCCCAATCCCATGTTCCCATCCATACTCTGGGTTCATCTGCCTTATCTGTCTGGCCATTTACATTGAAATAACTGCAGTTTAATCCACCAGTTTTCCCTAATTGTCTGCTATGTTCTTGCCTGCCTTGTCTACTTATATTGCTCTCTTGAACATTTGTACCAGCTTCAACTTTCTTTCTGGCCTTACGACTCTTTGGGGTTTAAATCCTCTCGAGCAGCTCCAGCAACGTTCCCCACCAGGATGTGGGTCCCCCTCCTGCTCCCAGTTCAGGTGTATTCCCCACCCTGTCAACCTGTGCTGACACCTTCAGACATCCAGGGACTTGCCCACCAAGGTCCCTGTGTTCCTCAGTACTCCAGGAGGACCGACCATTCATGATGTATATCATTCACAGATTAGACTTCCCACAGTGCATTACCTCACAGTGATCAGAAGTAAACTCCATCTGCCATTACTCTGCTCAGTTTATCATCTGATCGATATCAGACTGCAGCCTGAGTCCATCCCCCTCACTGTGGACAACACCCTCACATTTCATGTTATCTGCAAACCTACTAATGTTACCTTCTGCTTTCACATCCGAGTGATTAATGTCCATAATGAACAGCAATGGCTCCTGCACAGATCCCTGTGGTACACCCGCTGGATAAAGGCTTTCACTCACAAAACCAACCCTCCACCAATTGTGGAGCTAATTTACCAACTTACCTTGGATCCCATGGGATCTTCCCTTTTGGACCAGCCTTCCGTGTGGGACCTTGTCAAAAAACTTAATGAACTCCATATAAACCACATCATCTGTACTGCCCTCATCAATATCAGAGGACAGTCGTCTAGCAAATCCATACAGACAATCCCGAATGAAATTGTGGGGGTATCCATTTTTGGCGAATACATTGTATAGGTGTTCTTCTTCCTCTTTTTTGCAGTTCTGGTGTACTACAGCGTGTTGTGGCCCTTGTGAACAGTGTCTTGATGCAACTTCTATTGTGTGTGTTGGGGTGGTTGCTTTCGTAGTTTAGGACTTGATCTGTGTGTGTGTCTTTCCTGTAAACCTTTGTGGTGAATTCTCTGTTCAGTGTTCTCTGTACCATCACGTCTGGGAATGGGAGTTGGTTGTCCTTTTCTTCTTCTCCAGTGAATCGGATTCCTGTGAGTGTGGCGTTGATGATCCGGTGTGTGTTCTCTATTTCTGTGTTTTTAATGATTACAAAGGTGTCATCCACATATCTGACCCAGAGTTTGGGGTGAATTTGTGGTAAGACTGTTTGTTCTAACCTTTGCATTACTGCTTCTGCTATGAGTCCAGAGATGGGTGAGCCCATGGGGGTGCCGTTGATTTGTTCATATATTTGGTTGTTGAATGTGAAGTGTGTTGTGAGGCACAGGTCCAGTCATTTGAGTATGCCGTCTTTGTTGATAGGTTCACCGTCCTGTTGTCTGTTCTGTATGTCCAGCAAGTTGGCTATTGTTTCTCTGGCTAGGGTTTGGTCGATAGAGGTGAACAGTGCCGTAACATCGAATGAGACCATAGTTTCTTCCTTGTCTATGTGTATATTTCTGATGATGTCCAAGAATTCCTGTGTTGATTGTACAGAGTGTCTGGATCTGCTGATCAGGTGTTTCAGTTTCTGCTGTAGTTCTTTATCCAGTTTGTGTGATGGTGTCCCTGGGAGTGATACTATGGGTCTGAGTGGGATGGCTGGTTTGTGCACTTCAGGTAGTCCATAGAATCTGGGGGTGTTGTTGCTTTCAGGTTTCATTCTCTGTTGGTCAAACCTGGTTATCTGTCCGTTTTTTTATTGTAGGTTTCTCAGTGTCTTGTTTATCCTATTGGTGAGCTGCGGGGTGGGGTCAGACTTCACGCAATTTCATCCACAGATGCCTCAGGGAAAGACAACGGAATGAAGACATGCCACGACCCAAAGGACTAGCCACACTACCATACATCAAGAACATTTCGGAACTGACAGCCAGACTACTGCGATCACTAGGACTCATAATAGCACACAAACCAACAGCCACTCTCAGACAACAACTCATCAGGACGAAGGACCGATACCCAGCATGAGCAAAACCAATGTAGTGTACAAAATCCCATGCAAGGGCTGCACAAAACACTACATCGGACAAACAGGAAGACAGCTAACAATCCACATCCATGAACACCAACTAGCCACGAAACGATATGACCAGCTATCCTTAGTAGCCACACACGTAGATGACAAGCAACATGATTTCGACTGGGACAACACTACTATTATAGGACAAGCCAAATAGAGGACAGCCAGGGAATTCCTCGAGGCATGGCACTCATCCACAGATTCAATCAATAAGCTCATCGACCTGGACCCAATATACCGACCACTGCAGCGGACAGCTGGAACTGACAACCGGAAGCGGCAGATACAAATCACTATAAATGCTGGAGGAAACATCACAGAAGCGCTTCACAGGAAGCACTGAGGATGTCACCTAGACAGGGGACGAAACGTCTGCAACACAAATTCCCAACTCGGCGAACAGAACCACAACAACGAGCACCCGTGCTACAAATCTCCTCCCAAACTTTGAAGCCCTTTAGACTCTACAAAGCTCCGTCATGAACAAGCCACCATCTCTCTATTTCCTTTACCTTCTTCAGTGTCTGCAACTCTAGCTGTATCTTCCATTAACGTTCTTTAGTTACTGCAGGTCTGCCTAGCTCCCCAGATAACCTGTTCCATCCCCTACAGCTCCCTCAATCACTGTAACACCCTCTGCAATGTCTAATCTTCCTCTTTCCCACTGTCTTCCAGGCACAACGGCGATCCTGTAAGAGAGCAGTGCGGAATGGGATGTTATAAATCTCAGCTGAGGCTTGAGGCCTACCATTACAAGGGGAGAGATCCTGAGCGAGTGCAGCACAAACCGGGAGAATATAAATCAGCAGCGAGGGTCAAGGCCGACTGGGACTTGGATTTGGATAAAAAGCAGAGCAGGAGGCTCGAAATCAGCACCGAGTCACAGAGGGAGTGACCGTGTGAGGGAGCAACTTGGAGCAGGAGCTTGAGGCTGACTCACACCTGGGAGAATCTAAATCCGCACTGAGGATCGAGGCCTAGTTGTACCTGGGAGTCACAGAGACGGTGACCCTGTGAGGGAGCAGACTGGAGTGAGAACTGGACGATTACACGTCTGTGGAGACATATCACTGTGTGTGCACGTGACCCTCCATTGTTCTGTGTTTGTGTGTGTGTATGCGTGTGTGTCCCCTTCCCTCACTGTGTGTGTGTGTAACTCTCCTCACTGTGTGTGTTTGTCCCTCCTTCGCTGTGTATGAGCATGTCCCTCCCTCACTGTGTGTGTTTGTCCCTCCCTCGCTGTGTATGAGCATGTCCCTCCCTCACTGTGTGTGTGTGTCCCTCCCTCACTGTGAATGTGAGCATGTCCCTCCATCACTGTGTGTACGTGTCCCTCCCTCACTGTGTGTGTGTGTGTTTGTGCATATGTCTGCGTGTCTCCCTCCCTCACTTTGTGTGTGTGTGTGTGTGTATGTCCCCTCGCTGTGTGTGTGTCGCTCTTGCTGTGTGTGAGGGTGTCCTCCCCTCGCTCTGAATGTGTGTGTATGCGTATCTCTCACTCAGTATGTGTCTGTGTGTCCCTCCCTTGCTGTGTGAGTGTGTGTGTGTGTGTGTGTGTGTGTGTGCACGTGTCCTTCTCTCAATGTGTGCATGTCGCTTTTGATGTGTGTGTCCCTCATGCAGTGTGTGTGTGTGTGTGTGTGTGTGTGTGTGTGTCCCTCCCTCGAGTGTGTGTGTGTGTGTGTCCCTCCCTCGAGTGTGTGTGTGTGTGTGTGTCCCTCCCTCGCTGTGAGTGTGTGTGTGTGTGTCCCTCCCTCGAGTGTGTGTGTGTCCCTCTCTTGCTCTGTGTGTGTGTGTGTGTTTGTGTGTGTCCCTCCCTCGCTGTGTATGCATGTCCCTCCCTGGCTGTGTGTGTGTGTGTCTCCCTCTCACTGTACATGTCTGTGTTTGTGTGCTTCTTCATGCACATGTCGCTCCCCCACTGTATGTGTGTGTCCCTCCCTAGCTGTGTGTGTGTGTGTGTGTGTGTGTGTGTGTGTGTCTCCCTAGCTGTGTGTGTATGTGTGTGTGTGTGTGTGTGTCCCTCCCTAGCTGTGTGTGTGCATGTCCCTCTCTTGCTGTGTGTGTCTGTGTTTGTGTGCTTTCTCATGAACATGTTGCTCCCTCGCTGTCGGTGTGTGTGTGTGTGTGGTCCCACCCTCACTTTTTGTATGTGTGCGTGTCTCTCCTTTGCTTTGTGTGTGTGTGAATTTCCCCCCTTGCTCTGTGTGTGTGTATCCCTGTTGCTGTGTGTATGTGTGCGTGTCCCTCCCTCACTGTGTGTGTGTGTGTGTGTGTGTGTGTGTGTGTGTGTGTGTGTGTGTGTGTCCCTGCCTCGCTGTGTGTGCACGTGTCCCTCCCTCACTGTACATGTCCCTCCCTCGCTGTGTGTGCGCGTGTCCCACCTCGCTGTGTGTGCGCGTGTCCCACCTCGCTGTGTGTGCGCGTGTCCCACCTCGCTGTGTGTGCGCGTGTCCCACCTCGCTGTGTGTGTGCGCGTGTCCCACCTCGCTGTGTGTGCGCGTGTCCCTCCCTCGCTGTGTGTGCGCGTGTCCCTCCCTCGCTGTGTGTGCGCGTGTCCCTCCCTCGCTGTGTGTGCGCGTGTCCCTCCCTCGCTGTGTGTGCGCGTGTCCCTCCCTCGCTGTGTGTGCGCGTGTCCCTCCCTCGCTGTGTGTGCGCGTGTCCCACCTCGCTGTGTGTGCGCGTGTCCCACCTCGCTGTGTGTGCGCGTGTCCCTCCCTCGTTCTGCGTGTGCATGTTCCTCCCTCTCTGCGTGTCTCAGCAAGTCCCTCCCTTGCTGCGTGTGTCCCTTGCTCAGTGTGTGTGTGTGTATGTCACACACTCACAGTATGTGTTTGTGTGTGTCCCCCTTCGCTGCGTGTCCCTCACTCGCTGGTTGCGTGTGTGTCACTCCCTCGCGTTGTGTGTATGTGTCTTTCTCTCGCTCTGTGTGTGCGTCTCCCTCCCTTGCTGTGAGTATGCATGTCCCCCCTCGCTGTGTGTATGTGCGCGTGTCCTTCCTTTTGCTATGTATGTGTGTGTCCCTCCCTCACTCTATGTGTGTGTGCATGTCCCTCTCTCACTGTGTGTGCACGTGTCACTCCCTTGTGTGTGTGTGTGTGTCCCTCCCTTGTGTGTGTGTGTGTGTCCCTCCCTTGTGTGTGTGTGTGTGTCCTTCCCTTGTGTGTGTGTGTGTCCCTCCCTCGCTGCGTGTGTGCACGCATCACTCCCTCGCTCTGGGCCTGTGTTTACGTGCGTGTCCCTCCCTCTGTGTGTGTGTGTGTCTGTGTGTGTGTAAGTGTGTCTCTCTCCCATGCTGTGAGTGTGCGGGTCCTCCTTGCTGTGTGTGTGTGTGCGTATCCCCCTTCGCTGTATCTGTGTGTGTGTGTCCCTCTCTCGCTGTGTATGTGTGAGTTTCCCCTACTTGCTGTTTGGGTGTGTGTCCCTCTTGCTATGCATGGGTGTGCGTGGCCCTCCCTCGCTGCGTGTGCATGTGTCTCCACCTCGTGTGTGCGCGTATCCCCCTCTCGCTCTGTGTGTGTGTTTGTGTGTGACCCTCCCTCGCTGTGTGTCCATGTCCCTCCCTGGCTGTGTGTGCGCGTGTCCCTCTCTCGCTGTGTGTGTGTCTCTCTCTCTCTCTCGCTGTGTGTGTTTCTGTGTGTGTGCTTGTGCATGCGCATGTCCCTCTTGTTGTGAGTATGTGTGTCCCTCTTGCAGTGTATGTGCGTGTCCCACTCTTGCTTTGTGTTGTGTGTCCCTCTAGCTGTGTGTACACGTGTCACTCCCTCGCTCTTTGTGTGTGTGTGTCCCTCCATTGCACTTTGTGTATATCCCCCTCACTGTGTGTGCGTGTCCCTCCCTCGCTGTGTCTGTGCATGTCCCCTCTCGCTGTGTGTGCGTGTCCCCTCTCAATTCCTGTACACATGCCCTCCCCCTCGCCGTGTGTGTGCTTGTCCCTCCCTCGTTGTGTGTGTTTGTATGTGTGTGTGTCTGTGTGTGTGCGCGCGTGTGTGTCCCCCCCTCGCTGTGCGTGTCCCTCCCTCGCTTTGCGCATGTGTCCATCCCTTGTGTTTGTGTGTGCATGTCCTTCCCTTGCTCTGTGTTTCTGTGTGTTTCTGTGTGTGCGTGAACCCCTCTCGCCTTGTGTGTCCGTGTGTCCGACCCTTGTGTGTGTGAGTGCATGTCCCCCCTTGCTGTGTGCGCGTGTCCCTTCCTTGTTGTGTCTGTGTGTGTCCCCTCTCGCTGTGTGTGTGTGCCCCCTCTCAATTTCTGTGTACATGCCCTCCCCCTTGACATGTGTGTGTCCCTTCCTTCACTGCATGTGTGTGTGTATCCCTCCCTTGCTGTGTCTCTGCGGGTAACCCCCTCACTGTGTGTGTTTGTATGTCCCTCCCTCGCTGTGTGTTTGTGTCCCTCCCTCGCTGTGTGTGCACACGTCTGTCCCTTGCTCTATGTTTATGTGTTTGTGTGTGTGTATCTGTGCATGTCCCTCCCTCGCTTTGCGTGTGTGTGTCTGTCCCTTGTGTGCATGTGTGCATGTCCCTCCCTTGCTCTGTGTTTGTGGCTGTATGTTTCTGCGCGTGTCACTTTCTCGCTTTGCGTGTATGTGTCCATCCCTTGTGAGTGTGACCAGCTTGCTGTGTGCGCGTGTCCCACCCTTGCCGTGTCTGTGTGTGTCCTCTCTCGCTGTGTGTGCGTACACCCTCTCAATTACTGTGCACATGCCCTCCCCCTCGACATGTGTGTGCTTGTCCCTCCTTCGCGGTGTGTGCGTGTCCCTCCCTTGCAGTGTATGTGCGGGTCCATCCCTCACTATGTGTCTGCGTGTATTCCCCACACTATAAGTGTGTGTGTTTGTCCCTTTCTCATTGTGTGTGCGCGTCTCTCCCTTGCTCTGTGTTTGTGTGCGTGTGTCCTTCCTTCGTTTTGCATGTGTGTCCCTGTCCCTCGCAGTGTGTGTGCCCCTCCCTCGCTGTGTGTCTGCGTGTATTCCCCTTACTGTGTGTGTGTTTGCGTGTCCCTCCTTTGCTTTGCGTGTGTGTCTCCCAGTCCCTCGCTGTGTGTGTGTCCCTCCCTCGCCGTGTGTCTGTATGTATCCCCCTCACTGTGTGTATGTGCGTGTCCCTCCATCGCTGTGTGTGCATGTGTCTCCACCTCGCTCTGTGTGTGTGTGTGTGTGTGTGTTTGCGTGTGACCCTCCCTCGCTGTATGTGCATATCCCGCCCTGGCCGTGTGTGCGCTTATTCCTCCCTTGCTCTGTGTGTGTGTGTGTGTGTCCATCTTGCTGTGTGCATGCGTGCATGGCCCTCCCTTGCTATGTGTGCATGTGTCTCCCCCTTGCTGTGTTTGTGAGTGTCCCTCTCTTGCTCTTTGTGTGTGTGTTCCTCCCTCGCTATGTATGCATGTCCCTCCCTGGCTGTGTGTGTTTCTGTTTGTGTGCCTGCGCATGCGCGTGTCCCTCCCTTGCTCTGTGTGTGTGTCCCTCTTGCTGTGAATATGTGTGTCCCTCTTGCAGTGTGTGCGCGTGTCACTCCCTCGCACTTTGTGTGTGTGTGTGTGTGCGTCCCTTGTCTGTGTGTGTGTGTGTGTGTGTGTGTGTGTGTCCCTCCATTGCACTTTATGTATATCCCCCTCACTGTGTGTGCGCTTCTTCCCTCGCTGTGTGTGTGTATGTGTCCCCCTCCCTTGCTCTTTGTGTGTATCCCCCTTGCTGTGTGAGTGCATGTCCCCCTTGCTGTGTGCATGTGTCCCTCCCTCGCTGTGTGTGCATGCCCCCTCTCAATTCCTGTACACATGCCCTCCCCCTTGCCGTGTGTGTGCTTGTCCCTCCTTCCGTGTGTGTGTTTCTGTGTGTGTATGT